>NC_051210.1:13001523-13085247 GCF_015220075.1 Falco rusticolus | reverse complement strand
AATAACAAAAAATAGCCTCTCTTAAAGGTCAGATTTTGGTGTGGACCAAGGTGATCTCATCAGTTTAAGGAGAGTGGCTAAAGAGTATTCCAAGAATACTCTTTAGCAGTGAGCAGCTGGCAATATCTGTGTCTCTTCCTCTAAAAGCACACTTCAAGAAAAATACACTGCAGATAACTCATGAACTGCTTTACTGTTCTTTGATTAGGAAGTGCTTATGACTTGCTGTGCTGTGTGGGTGTAGCCAGAGCACAGCTGCTTGCTGTCTAAACAGTATTTCCCTGGTTTTTATTATGAATCTAATCTTGCTGAAGCTAAATGTAGATACCCTTAAAATGTGCAGTACTACTACTGCATGTCCTTGTAAAAATCCTTGGAAATTGTACAACAGACTTGTGCTTGCTTTCTTCCCTCCTCCCTCCATTCCACAAATATTTGGGTAGGGAAAGTACTGTGTTAACATGTGGATTGTGTGACCGGGATTTACATATTTTCCACTCTTAATTGGAAGTAGGGTGAAATAGTCTGTGAAGCTGTCTGCCTTACATATAACTTTCGCTGATTTGGAGAAGGTGAGTGGAACCTTTATGGACTTCAGATAGCCATATTCAGTGTGGGGCCTCCTGCCAACAAGCAAACGATACTGCAGTTGTGTACTTTCCAGTCCAGTAGCAATAAGTCACTGTTCATGTTGGTGTCAGCTGTCTTCTCCCCTTTTCATGTAAATCTTACGCTAAATTTCTGTAAGATGAGTCAAGAAGTGAAATGTGCAGCTGTGCTGGAGTTCTCACCTGCCTGGTGCTCTGTGTGGCATTCCTGGAAGCAGAGATGGGCACTTGTGAATAGCTGTGGCTGGTTCCAGGACATGCTGTTCCTGATGGGAGTTTTCTCCCTCTGCATGAACCAAGACACTGGTGTGACTAAGTAGGCCAGAGCCACTGGTTGTATGACATCCAGGTGGTTCATCCATTCAGTGTTTCTAGTCTGCAATTAATGCTTCTGTGTGCATTATGCATGTAGCATTTTGAAACCCTATTCCATGTGGAAAAAAAATGTCTGTATTGAATAACCAGCAGAGTTAAGAATAGTGTTTTTGTTCAGCTATAGTTATTTGTTTCTAGTTATGGTTCTGCTAAATGTGCAGACTCTTGAGTTCTGGGGTAGGTACTTGGTGGAAGTCAGGTTGACTGTGGATGTTAAGCTAGAAGTAATGGGAAGATGGCTGACTGAAGTGGTATCACAGAACTGTTGCCACTTTGTCCTTCAGCCTTTTGAAACACTGTCTTGAAATTTGTCATTGTGGTATTCATTAGGATGGAGGGTGATGGGTGGGAAGCAAAACCACTGTCAACAGTATTTTTGTTTTAAAGATGGAGGTGCTTGGTAGCTACAGCACTGCAAAGGTGGTTGTAATAGAGGAACAGAGGTGTACTCAAATCTTAAGTGCTTCAGGCAAGAAAAATATTTGGGGGGTGGAATTATTGCAGCACAACATAGCTGTAAAACTTGGTGCTTTCAGGAGATATCAGTGGGGACTCTTGTGTGGTGAAGAATTCCACAGGCAAGATTTGATGTGTGTGTGGAAATCCCAGAAAGCCAGAACTGTGAACTTGTACAATGGATCCAGCAACAGCTGCTGTTCAGGGGAATGCATCAAAGCAAAAGGAAATCACCAATTTTCTCGCTATAGCTTGTGTACAACTGTTTAGTAACATTGAAAAAATTCAGTGCAGCCTCTGTAAAGGTGTGATGCATCTTGTGTGTCTTCAGTTAAAGAAGCTGTCACAAACAGCTCTGAGGAGGTAGACTGTGCAGTAGAAACATCAGAACAGAATTGGGGCAATTCACCAATTTGTATCAGGAGTTGTATCTATCAAAAAATTTCTGAGTGTTCTCAAACTTAAGTCTGCTAATTCGTTGAGTGCATTGACTTCGTTAGAAGGTAAGGGAGTATTGGCAGCACTCTTCTGAAAGAAACATTGTGTTGACACAGCTTTTGCTTTTACATACCTGTTTATGCTCCTAGCAATGGCAGGGCTATAAGCTTGGTGGGGAAAAAATGGTGTTTATTAGACAAAGTGAGCCATTCTCCTATGCATAGGTGGAATGTACTCTTGAGAATGCTGTTGTCCTGGGCCATGTTCTAGAGTATATTTTACTTGAAATTGGAGAATGGAATTTAAGTGGAGGACTGCATAAAGAGTTGTAATCTAATGAGAGCGTAATAAGCAGTATTGAGCTAATACTTTAAAAGTTGTATGCTACTTTAGCAGATAATTTTTCTGGAGTCTTTGTGTGTGTGATTACTTTTATTACAAAACTAACCAGCATAAATGTAGAAAGAATACTCTTTGCTTTACTGTTGGTACTTTCCATAAGGGACATCTTAAAGGTATCCATCCATCCACAGGATATAGGGGTGAAGTACCATCTCTACCTTTCCCCAACATTCATGTGCATTATAGCACAGTACTAGTTTGAAACTTTACTGATAGCATGACCTTGGGGTGGGATTTTAGGTCTCAGATGCTCCTTAAGTCTCCCTTTCCCCTCTTTCTCACTGCCTTATTTTGCCTGTTAACTGCATCAACAGCAGTAACGCTTGTGGAAGGTAAAAGCTGATGTGTAGATTTACCTTAATGTATTCCTGTACCTGCAAGCACATTTGAATGTTGGTGAAGTGTAGTATAAATTAATTCTGTTTGCCATTGCAGGTGGAATAATAGGATGACTATACAATGGATTCATAAGTTTCCACCACTTACGGATGGTGGAAACTTCTCAGTAACTTTTTTCCAGTTGAAGGAAAACAGGAGGACATGGGCATCATGTATTCTGCTTGCGTTCAATGCTTTTCTAATGACTAGAGTGGTGCTAGTGGTTAACAGCTCTCTACTGCATACTTCAGGTTTTTTAGATCATTAAAGACTAGCAAAGGTACTTCAGTTATATTAACAACTGAAGCGATGTAGAATTGCAAAGGTTGGCAGGCAACTTGAGTCATTTTTCTGGTTTAACCCCCAGTTTAAAGCATGGTCAGCCTAGAGCAGGCTGCCCAGGGCAATGTCCAGCTGGGTTTTGAATGTGTCCTGTCTTGCCTGTAGAGAGTCTGCATCCTCTGTGGATGAGCTGTTCAGTGCTTGTCCATGTTCACTGTGGGAATAAGTCTCTGGATATTTAAAAGTAGTATGTTCTCCTGACATTGGATACCTTTGAAAAGATTCAGGAGCTCAGTCTTTATTACTCCCCTCCATCTGGCATTTGTAGCAGTCTTGCCAGTAAAGATCAAGATGAGGAAGACACAGACTATCTCAGTCCCTTCCATGTCCCTTGTCGCTAGGTTTCCTGCCCCATTCAGCAAGAGGCTCATGTTTTCTGTGGTCTTGCTTTTTCCAAATGTCTGTCTGAAGTTGATCTAAGTCTGTAGCAATGCTGGTAAGTTGAATTAACTTCCACAGTTTAAATGTATGTGTTTTGTAATCAGCCAGGTTGCTAGTGCTTTAAAAAAATGCTCACAATGTTTTTTCTTCCCTCTATATTAAGATGAGTGCTGGATTTCCAAGAGCTTATTTTCTCTGACTGGTTTTAGTTCTGCTTTTTACACTTCTTGCCATCATCAACAAAGAGAGCTATGAGGTAAAGATCTGCAAAATAAACTTTTCTGACTTACTGAGAAGTTAACATTCTTTCCATCTTGTCTGAGATAGTTAATATCCTTGTGTTTAAAGATGCAGCTTGGGCAGTAGTTCAGAATCCAGTGTTACAGCATGGGTATTTACTTTTTTGTTTCCTCAGCAGGCTGTTAGGCTATAGTTGGAGACTTGTTATGGTGTAGAGTGCATGCATGAATGTTTTTGAAATCGGTGTTCTATTCCTAATACAAGCTATACTCCATATTATCAGTTGCTTGAGAAGGACACAGTAGTTACTGGAGATGTGTTTTTTGAAAAGCTCTAGATGTGCAGTACCAGCTAATTTCTTGTTTTGAGGACTTGCCTAAAGAATGTGTCTGTTAGGAGGTTAAGATGAAGGTCTCTTTGACCTTGTCAGAATGCCAATAACAAGTATATCTAGAGTTTGCTTTTAATCTCTAACCTTTAGGGGAGCAACCTTGTGCTATCTAAACTAGTTTGTACTGATGTTACATAGGGGGAGGGAAAATCAGCTGTGTTGCAGGAGTGAAGTGCACTATTTGTCATCATCAGCATCTAATAAACCAGTGAGGACTGAAGACAATTGATGGCTGAGTAAATGTGTACTAATCATGTAGTCTTTGAGTCTGTAGAAGCTATTGCTAAATCTCAAGACAGACCTTGGCCACAGCTGTTTCATTTCTGCAGCCTTTGACTGGAAGTGTTCTTGGGGTAGGAGGTCTTTCATCTGCACCTGCCTTGTCCTTTATAGACTTACTAGAGAACTCTTGTTTCCTCTGTGTTTGGGCTTTACTTGCTAAAAAGCAATCCTCAGTTCTAACTTGCATGTTGGACTGTTTGGATTCTAATCAAACCTGAAATCGCAGTTACCTTTCTTACTTAGAAAGGTGGCTGTTACTTTTGATAAGCCTGTGTTTGTAATGTTCCTTGACTGTTTCACTTGCATGCTGGCATTTACCTCTTATGATTGTGGCATTCACTCTTTTTCTTCAGTTTTGCATCAGGAATGCTGTGTGATGGCTTCCTGTCTGTGAACTGACATAGAATAAAAATAATAGATAATGTTAAAGGTTAAAATGACTTTCTTGTTAAAGAAATGGCTAAATATCTTACTTCCTGAACCAGTTCTCTAGCATCACTCTCCTAATTTTGCCAAATTCAAGCATTTCATCATCCCAGTTGGAATGATTTCTAAATAAGGGACAAAAATATTAGCGATGGAAGTGCAAATAAAGGGTTGTAAGTCTTTAAGCTCAGCAAGAAGGTTTTGTAGTACTTAATGTCCTTTCTGTAAAAGGGCTCTATTTTTACAAGATTAGCCATTGACAAAATCTGTGGGAGAACACCAAAGGCACAATGGTTAGAAGTGTCTCTGTTTCTGGGAAGGCTTCATAGAAAACACGGTAGGGTCTGGACTGTTCCTGTGTGAGAGGAAAAATCCTGAGAGTTAAACCTCTTCATTGTCTTTGTCCATCGTGGACTGAAGTTTGAACCGGAGCTGCTGTTTGTGTGGCTTGAGCCAGGCAAGTACCTTGGACAGAAACTTGTGTTGGCTGGCTCGATGTTGGCCGGCCCGCATAGCTCCTGTGGCTCAAATAGCAGCTCCTGTGCTGTAACATATTTTAACTCCAATTGTTTCTTTTGAGTAGGAGAAACAGCAGATATCTGGCATCTATTTATTTAGTAGAAGGTGGTGATGAAAAGGTAGAAGATGATCTTAACCTATGTAGGGTAGTCTTTCTGAGTAAGTGTACTAAACCTGTGGCTTCAGAGCAGTAACTGCAGTTGGCAGGTTCATTGCATTCCCTTGCTTGTCAGAAAAACAGGCCTAGGAAGCATGTCCAGGCTTGCGTGGTGCTTCCTCTTAAGTTTTAAACTCGGAGGAGAACTGGCCATCTGTTTTAGGTTGTGTGTAACTGTCAGTGTTTAAATAACTTCATTCTGTGCCAAAACTTAGTGTCCTGTGTACCAGCTGAGCTGGTGCAAAGAATAGAAAATAGAAATAAAAACATTTTGGCAATCTGTACAAAAAATGAAGTGTTATGAGCTAAGAAAAAGTTACTATTTTGTGCCTCATGCCCATTAACGTTTCCAGTAAGCTGGAATCATTCATTATGTGAGATTTCCTGGTTGTGATACAGTGCTACCCCTGTATGACAGATTGTGCTGAGGAGGAAGGTAACTGTTTAACTCACTGAATTAATGGATTGAAAGAAATTCAGTATAAACAAATTTGAATGGCAGTGGAACACTTGATGCATGAAAACTGCTTAAAAACTGATGTAATAAGGGATAGGGTAGGACAGTAATTTGGGAAAAGTGAAGTTGGTGTAGCATATTGACACAGCCTGGCACAGTTCCTTTTGTTTTTGAGGTCAAGCTTCTCTTTGGGTGCCAGGTGGTATGGTGCACAGTGTGCTGGGCAAGTATCTGGTGTGCCAAAACTTTATATTAATGAACACTATTTCTGAAGAGAAGCAGGTAGTCTTAAAACAAATGTTTTGAAAGCTAGAGTAAGGATTGGGCTGGACTAGCTTATTTAACTGTTTGTCTCCTGATGGAAGTAACTGGTTTTAGAGTGGGATTTTTTTTTTCCCACAGAGGACATAAAGGGGAACTCTGAGAAGTCTCTTCTCTGGCAGTTTATGTGCTAGAATTTGGTGAAATTGTTGGTACTGGTATACAAAAGGTTAAACCTGCTTGAGGCAGCAGCTTGTCGCAGCATTTCTTGTGGCACAGGTTTATTGGAGCACTGCCAGGAGTCAAATGGTTTGCCTTAAATCTGAGACATCAACTGATGATGCTGGTAGTTACCAGTAACTTTTGATGCCTACATATGGCTACTGCTTATCACTGTCAAATTTGGGATTTCCAGTTTTTGTGCAAATGCTATATGGTTTGGAATTCTGAAACTTCAGATACAAAGAAAGTTGCCTTTTCAGTGTGTTTAGAGTTGCAGGTGTAACTTTTGGTGTTACTGGTATGAAAAAGCAGGGGACTGCAAGGTTATTGGGTATTTCACCTGATAATGCCCTGGGTAATTAACCAGTGTTACGGCTTTTTTCTGTCTTCATAATTTGTATCCTTTTGGGTAAGTGCACTGCTTGTAAAGGTGCAAGGGGCCATTGCCAAGCTCTGAAGCTTAGCACAGTGCCCTAGGTACAGATGGATCTCCTGTGTGGCATCAGTGAAGTGCTTTCATAGAATCCCAGAAGTGGGAGAAATAAATTTGAACATACCCACCTGGATAATAGTATCTAGCTAGGATTTGCATCATTTACAGCTGAAATCAGACATCTGTTTTCTGTTCATCTTTCAAGAAAGCCTTCTGCAAATCTGTCGTGGGAACTGCTGTTTTCTTGGTTTGGGTCTCTTGGATTTTTGATTCCTTGTCAGGTCGCTGAAATGGGAAACATTCTAGCTGTCATGACAGGGTAAGGCTTCAAATTACTTTTGCCTGTAGTGGAAAGTTAGAAAATTACTTGTCACTTACAAACAGAAACAGTTTCCTTAATTTTGTAACTCTTCAAAACTTGACCAAAATACTCGATGGTGAGATTGTTGGAGTGATGCTGGAGGGTTGTCTATTGCATTACATTCTTACAATGGTGTAGGTTTTACTAAAGTATTAAGTTAGCAGCCAGTGAATATCTTAAATAGGTAGGGTTTCACATCCATTGATACACTTTCTGCTATTTTCACTTCTGTTCATGTTCTTGAGGTTGGTTTCTGTATTTAATTACTAAGAATGAAACAAATTTAACTTATTTGATGAAACTTGCTCCTAGAGGTGTACACTCTCCTGATCTCCTGAGTTCAGGAGAGGTATGGACCTACAGGAGAGAGTCTGGTGAAGGTTAATGAATACAAAAGGACCTGGAGCATCTCTACTGTGAGGAAGGGTTGAGAGTTGGGACTCTTCAGCCTAGAGAAGAGAAGGCTGAGGGAGTTCTCATCAATGTATGTAAATACCTGCAGGGAGGGTGTGTGGGTGGAGCTCAGCTCCTTCCAGTGGTGCCCAGTGGCAGGACCAGAGGCAATGGCCACAAACTGAAACACAGAAGGCTTCTTCTCAACATCAGGAAATACTCTTTATTGTGAAGGTGACCGAGCAATGGTTGCCCAGAGAGGTGGTGTAATGTCCCACTTATCCAGACAGCTTTTGAGCATCTGCACATGGTCCTTGGCAGCTGGCTCTAGGTGGCCCTGTTAGAGCAGGGGAGCTGGTCCAGATGACCTCCAGAGATCACTTCCGAAGTCAGATACCTGCGACTGTGCTTTAGTTGTTCAGGCATTCCAAGAATAGTGTATATGGTGCTTTATTGAATTCATCTTTGGAAAACCTTTGTGAAACAAAGAGATTAGAGCTGCAGCAGCTATGGGATTTGAAACATGGCAGGGTCTGCAAAATCAGGCTTCCATGTGGAAGTTCTCTTTGACTGTTCTGTGCATAGACTCTGAAATCTCTAATTTAAATTCACTTAAGTTTGATTTTTGTTGTTGAATTCTGCTTTTTGCAGGTGACTACATTTGATAGATTGAATAGATAAGAGTGCTGGGATTAAGCACTCATGTCCCTTACTAGGGCATCAGTCTTTTTACTTAGCACATCAACTTTGTCTTGTTGCTAAGTTTAGAAAGCCCCCCAAAGCCTGCTAGCTAGAGAAAAAGGTATGGTGTGGACAGTGTGGATTTCCAGACAGCATGGAGGTATGGTCTTCCTGGGAGCTGTGATCTGACTGATCACTTTGTACCACTCAGGGTCTTGGGATGGCTAGCATATGGCTAAAAGCAATTTCCTAAAAGCTGTCGGGACACACTGACTGTAGCAGGCTGTAAGGACTGACAACTGGTAGTTGTTGGTTTTTTTTTTTAAAGGGGTAAACAAATTCAAATACGTAAGGCTTGGAAGTAAAGTTTCTGTGTAATGGAGGGCTTGGCATTCTAGAGCTCACCAGATGAAGATTTTGTTTCTCACTGTCATTGCTTACCTTGTCATGTGGTTTAACACTGTGTTTTGACTTGGGATAGCCTGTTCTTCTTTAAACTTCTTGTAAATGTTATTAACATGCTAAGATGTTGAGTCTTCATTTTCTCTGAAGCTTTCAGGAGCACCTATTTTTAGCTAGAAAAACTTGACTAATAGTCTTTCTGTTCTGCAGTCTTGTGTAGCATCAGTGTTCAGAGGGCACAGCTTTGTGGGGTGAAGGAGTTTGTTTCATGGTGGTAGTTAGTCATTGCCCTCCATAAGATCCCAAGATCCCATGATTATGTGCTGTTGAATCACAAACACTTTGCTGAAAACCAGAAGCAACAAGCAGTCCTAGGAGCAGGCTGCTCCCTGAGGTGAACGGAATCTGCTGGGTCAGCTTAACACTTGGTGCAGTTCATTCTGGGTCAGGTAATCAAATTGTTAGGCTTGCAAAACAGTTGATGCCACTTTTCTCCACTTGCTTGTCAAGTGGGTGCTCTCAGCCAACTGAATCACTTCTACCACTTACTCCTTTGTGAGGTCTGTTGAAAGATTCCTGCTGCTTCTTTTCTGCCACCTGTCTCAAAAGTAGAAATCCACCCCTGGAGTCGTAACTCTTTGTGCTTCAGAGCAGTGTCTTGCTAATAATATTAGTCTGAAGCTAATCCACTTACTGTAGTGGATTCTGTAGAGAAATATAACAATCTGTACTTTGCATAAGCAAATTACAATGTAGCAGACTGGTGTGACAGTCTGCACCACTTTTTAAATATTTTGTTTTTAATAATACTTGTTTTAATATTATTGTTTTTTCCCTTAACATTTTATTAGCTTCTGATTTACTGTTCGAAGGCTGTTTCCCATTCAACACTGTTTCTGCTGGTCTTGATAGCCCTTGAGGTCCGAAGGGGGAGAAATACTTGTTACCTGTGTTACAAGTCAGCTGTGAGAAGTGCTTCACTGAAGAGTGCTCACAGATCCTGGATGAATAGAATGCAATGTTTTTGATGCTGCCTGGAAAAGCAAAAGGGAAGAGAAGTACAAGAGCAATTATGGGAGAAACAAACTTTCTAATCCTAGCCTGTGGTGCTTGAGCTTACTAACTTCTGAAATACCCATTAGTGTCTGTCAGCTGGAAAACTGTTTAAAGGCACTGCTGCTGCGTGTTACAGCTTGGTGTGTGGTTGGTCTACCTCTCTCCTTGAGGTCTACCTGACTTCTTTTTGAAGGGTTTATTTAAGGTTGTGCATTTTCAGACTAATGAAGCAGAAAGCTCAAAGCTCTTGTAGCACAAACAAATAGTTTAACAATAAACTTCCTGGAACAAAATGCTTTTTGTTCCTCCCTCATTCTGTGTCTCCCCCATGGATTTGTGAATCTTTCCATGTGTTAAATGCTACTGTGAAACAAGGAGTGCAGCTGTTGAGTAAATTGGTGAAGTTTCTTGCATTCAGTGTGTCACTTTCTTTTTACCAAAGATGGGAAAGCTTTTAGTCTTGCTGCTTTTCCATATAGACAGTGCTTTTTTGAAGCACCTGGTATACATTAATCTTTGTCAAAGCTGAAAACATTAAGTAGCTTCTGAAGCTTTTCCTGCATGATGTCCCTCTCTTACCTCTCCTCTTTCTAAAATAGAAGATGAAGTACATTAATTTAACTTGATCTTGAATACTTTCAATTACTTGGTATGTTTTTTAGGTTTAAGTATCTCATGTACTGTTCTGTTTGGGACTGGATAACTTGCAGTCACATGACTAGGAGACACTCTGGAGACCAGAAATCTTTTGTAAGACTGGAAAAATGCTTGTAAAATTTCAGATGAGGATATGGTGAACTTTCTAATGCAACCCTGTTCTTAAACAATGGCCTTCATAAAAGTATACTAGTATATCAAAGGGCAATTGATGACTCCCAGTTGTTACAAATAAAGTACTCGGGCTCAGGTTTGAGATGGTCTTGGTGGAGACAACATTCCAAAGTCTTTGTTTTAGTTTAGTAATCTTTTACTGAGACTTAGTGTGCGCTGTACACTCTTACAAAGTTTTATTGAAGTGGGTGGAAGTTTTACATAGTTCTGTATGGGAATCCATAAATGTCTGGGGTTTTTTGTGTAAAACTGATGCATGGATCTGTTCTTAACCAATATTTGTCCAAGTTGCACTAAGACCTGATCTTTTTAGATCACCCATTGTCACCTGTTGGAAAGATGATCTTGAAAATCCTGCAGGTAGCTTGGGTGTTTCACTTGATTTCAGCGTGGCTGATAACAAGCTCCTCCTATGTTGTAGTCTATTTGAGTTATCTTTACAAGAGACATCGGTTTTTCAGTGTTTAAAGCAGGTGAGTACTTCAGTGATCAAGGAATGCAGACACTCTGCAAGCAACTGTCTGAACATAGCTGGTAGCATATCCCGTCTGATATCCCCCAGATAATGTATCCAAGATATTACAAATGGAGGTGTGTGATTTGTGTTAGTTTTACATGCTCAGCTACAGTACAGGGATCATTCAGCAGCTGATGCTGAGTACAGCTGACTGAAGGATGCTGGAAACTTGGAAACTGTTCAGCCACTGAGCTCTGAGCTGTTCCTTTTATTTGTAGTAATAAGCTTTTGTTTATGGTACATTAGGTGCAGCTGCAATGAATTAGAACCAGCTTAAATACAACTCAGCTGGTCTGCTTTGAATGCTCTAGGTATTGTCAAAAGTTAAAGGGTGCTTTCCTTTCAGGCGCTTGCTAGAAAGAATATTTAGTTACAGAAGCTGAACACACTTTGAAGGGGACAGAGTTTTTCAGTTGGAGCTGTGTTCTAAAAATTATCCCAACTTGTCTTTTCTTTATGCAGAGGATAAGAATCAGCTGAGGAGCTGGTAGTTTGGAAACACCCATGTGATTTCTCTAACCTCTGATACTTAACAGTCTAAAAATAGTTACCATATGGGTTGTCTTTATTGTGAGGACAGCCTCTGCTACTTGAGAACCTTTCTGTGTTTAAGCACTTTCTGTGCCTAAACATTTTTAGCTATTTCTTCAGCTAGATGAAGTCATATGGCTTTGAATGAGAGCTGCTGTCACTGTCCACAGAGCTAGGAGGAAAGGGGGTTATTTTCTCTGAATTTAGTAGGGGTGGATATGGCAGTATTCTGTTTGATCTTTTTCTACTGGATCTGTTTTAGATCTTGGTTGAAAACAAAATGTAAAAAACTTAGACCTTACACCAGTGAAAAATGTAACAAATCTTAATCTCAAAACTCGACTTGTATTTATTTCAAGCCGGTCTGTTAGTTATTTAACCTTACAGCAACCTTCTGAGGAATTGTAACTTCAGTGGCGGCTATTCAGAGAAGTGGGTGGCAGACCCTACTTCAGGAGTTGTTCTTGCTCTTGTAGAGAGTCAGACTGCCGAGAGAAGCAAGAGAACACATGGTACTTGCCTGTATTGAATCCATTTGCCATTTAAGCTGCTGTGTACAAACAGAAAAATCATTAGAGTGGTTGCATGTCCTTTCAAAATGCACAGCAAAAAGCAAAATCTAAACTGGCAGACACATGTGGTGCAGGTTATACTTACTATATGTAATTTAGCTGGCATTTTGCTGCTGGCAGTTTGTAGGTTTAGGAGGTAAGTTACCAACAGTCTACTTCTTGTAAATCAGACATAATTACTGTACTACAAGCTCTTTGTGTCATCAGTTAAATGATACTTGATGGCAGGTCCTCAGTGTCAGGATGCTGCTCTTCATGTTCTACTTGCATGGTGTCTTGATCTTGCCCTCCTTTTGTTCCTTTCTCTCCTGATGGTGTGGACTTTATAGTGACTTGTAGGTTTGTGAATTGAACTTTAACTATTCCAGCCTTCCCATGCACTGGCTTTTTAAAAGTCTTTGCAACATCAGGCTCCAGAGCTTTGGTATGGTTAAATCAACTTCCATAGTCGTGAGTCTCAAACCAATGTTCTTGTAATAGGTTTTTTTTCTATAAATTAACAAGTTTACTGCAAATGCAGCTATTGCTAACCTTAGGCAACTAGTCCTTATTGTGCACTCTGCTCAGCATAAGAGTTTCAAAGCATTTGAAATGCCCTTTATGCATTGACTGAGCACTTAACAGATCTTTCAGCTGAGGCACTGTCTTGCAGAACCAGCTTGCAGGTAACTTGTAGCGACCATGCATTTTGTACAGTATTTACGCAGGATTTGCCGTAAGAGGTTTAAATCCCTATTTTTTTATTACTTTCCCAAAAAATCTTTACAAAGCAGTAAGTAAACTAATGTACAGAAGTTGAGCATTGACTGAAAGACCCATTTAATTTGGAATGGTATAACATGCCTGCAGGGTGAAATAAGTAGATGAACATCTTTTTTGACTGAGTTGGCTTAAAAATAAGCTAATAATGCTATGTTGTTGTTTAATGTTATTCCTATATAATGGGACAATGATATAGTTGTGATCTTTCAGGCAGAGATGTGAGGTTCCTTGATATCAGGGCTTCAGGGTTTAGAGGTGCTGGTCTGTGTATTAGGAAATAAGTAGAAGATAGTTCCAGTATATTTTGTCATCTTTTTGGCAGCAGGAAAGAAGCTGGGATGATGGCACTACTTCTAGGAAAATGTGATGCTTTTAAGTAGTTACCTACACTGTAACTAAGGAAAAACCCTTGCCTCTTAGCTGTAAGACAATATAGCAATTTGTATAAACTGATGCCTTTCAAAATCCTGACATTTCCGGAAGTGGATGATTGTCTTATACCTATACCCTTCTGTTCTTAGTAATGCTGTTCTTTTAAATGCCCACATCCAAAATGTGGGCAGCAGAGTTTAAATGAACAGCCTGTTGATGAACAGTGTGGAGTAAATGGTTTTCTTGCAGATATGCTTTTTTTTGGAGCTAGACCATGCTGACACCTAACAAAACAGACTTCTTCAAACTCGGAGCTCCTTATATTATAATTTGCTGAAGAATCTGTTCCAATGTGATCTAGATGGCACTTTCTTGACAATGGGGTCTATGGAAGTCAGCTACTACAGAGGAAAATGAACCTACTTTAATGTAACTTTAAACTTTTATAACTGTTTGGGACTCCTGGGTATATTTAGTGGGAATGTGTGATCATATAGGATAGTGAGAATGCGTGTCAGATACCAGCAAGGTATCAGATACACAAAGAGCAATTTGTTCAGACTTCTCCATAGTGTTGGTGGTATTTAACCTGTTCAAATAGCATGTCTCCAGTGCTTGCTTTTGGTTTATTTTGTTTATGCTGTGGTAAAGCACATTTTTTTTACTTGATGCTGGTAAAGTATATGTATAAGTATCTTGTAGTTTAGGAGATTTAAGTATAAACCACTGTCATATTTTTTGCAAGTTAAAAGTGCCAGGAGGGGAGAAGCATACATGTTTCTTGAACAGCCTCTACTAATTTACTGATGCCTTTTCTTTTTAGCAAGACATCCCCTTCTGTCCCCAAGCATGATGTTCACCCCATGAAAGTGGACTTGAAAGTAATTTGTCATGATACAAACTTCCAAATTCACATTCTTCTCTCCATGTCAGAGGGATATCACAGCATGAAATCCACGATCTGGTTTATTTTGAGGTATTCTTCAATACTTGAGAGGTCAGCCTTTGGGTGCCATGGCAAATAATGTGGTTTGACAGGTCTGCTGTAAAGGGCCCTACAAATAAGGAAGGTCTTAACTTCCTGATCTCCAACTGGGGCGCTGGGTGAGAAAAACTGCCCTTCTTCTGTGCCTCAGAATTGGTACATCGCTGTAGTGAAACAGAAATGAAAATAGGCACATTAGCCCACATAGGAAGCAAGGGTATCTTAAGTCAGATAGCATCAGCATTGTATTTTTCACCTGTTGATGTTCTCAGAGTAATTTCTGGTTGTCACTGTGTGTCTGATTTCTCTGTCCAGAGAAATCCAGGTCTGTCCAGCTTTTTTTTTGTGTGTGTGTCCTGTATAGTGTGTTTTATAGGGAGGTTTTGGGGGCATAGGGGATTTTCTAGTGCTTGATATGCATTGATGCAGGAAAGCATAAGTTTATTCAGGGCTGTGTGCTGTTGGGACTGCATTCTGGCTATCATGCTGTCCTGAAACTTCACACAACTTTTTGTGAACAATTCTCTTGATTTTTTTTCCTTTGATACTTAAGTTTGAAGATGTACACAGGAGAATAAAATCAGATTGTGAAAGACTGTTCTGAGTATTTGGGAGCTCTTCTGTAGTGGTGTACTTCTGTGACTACTGTTTTTCTTGCTGTGGAATTGGACATATAATTTTATTATGAAATGTGAGATTACTTTTTTGATGTAATCTCCTAAGACAGTGAAGTGTCAGGTTTTTTAGATTACCTAATTAGAACTTGCTGTTAAAAGGTCTAGGTTTCAGTAGTGTGTATATACAATGTTTAATGGGTTAGACATGGATAACAACTTCCACCTTGATGTGTTTCTGTGGTAGATATGTCTAAGAGGTTTGGGTGTAACACCTAGCATAGGATAATACATGAAATAATATACCATAAGAATCAAACTTGTAGGTTAGCCGGTGAAAGGAACAAAGATAGCTTGCATCAATTTAGTGTTGCATAGTTTAATAAAAATTAGAGTACTGGAAAATGCTAGAGGTGCAAGACAAACTAGGCACAGCTTCCCATGAACAAAAGGTTAGGGGAGAGAGCTAGAGTGTATAGAAACCTAATCAGCCCAGGAACTTCCTGTTCTCTGGACAGAATGGTAGAAAAATGTGATTAGTGGTATCAGTTGTGATGTAACCTGTTCTTAATAGGTTTAACAAAAGGTTGTGGCATCTTCGCTTGCTGTGTTTCTATGTTGAATTCACATTTGTGCAGGGATTCCCATTCACAGAGGTTGGAAACATCAAAGACTTGGGTGAGACTTCTGTGCTGACTGAAATAAGATTATTTTAAAATATGAAAACTTCTCTAGTATCAGTCACTGTTTTAGTTGGATTATACAAACAAAGATTTCTTAATCTGCTACTGGAAGCCTTTTTGCTGCATTCATGGACCTGTAGTGACTTCCTACTCCTGGTGGGGCAGGCAGAGAGGACTCATAGCTGTCTTGAGGCTTGTTTTTTCTAGAAGATGTGATTATTAACTTCAGACCATTAAGAATGCTACTTGGAGACTGAATAGTTAAGTCTCTTCAGTAGGCATTCAGTAAACTAGCTGTGGCCATGTCTTTCATATTAGTTTGTTAGGAATTGTTGACAAGAATGGCTTGTTGATGTATTCTCTCTTTCTGCGTGATTGTGTTCTTTAAGAAGTGAAGCAATAGAAGCCTTATAAGGCTGTAAGTGAAGTCCGAGCTGCTCTTGATTGAAGAGGGCAGAAAATGCTAACTAGAAGTGTTTTGGTTTGGACAGTGTTCCTTTTGCTCATGTTTTTCATGCCCAGCTGTGAAAAACATCTGTGCTGCTCAGGTTGGTTGGTACCACACATCCTTGTTTTTTGCCTTGTGTGCTACTTTGAGGCCCTTCACCAATGAGGGAAGGCCAGTATTTGGTGTTTGGATAGTGCTTAACACCTGTAAGATGTGATCCTAGGTCACTGAAGCAATTTTGAACAACATGATGTCCCAGGCTGTCCAGGTAGTCTGTTTGCTGTCACTTTTGCTGTAATGCTGAGTTCACGCCAGACTCTGGTGCCTCTTGCTTCATCTCACTAGGTGAGCTCTTGTCTCACAGGATCTCTTCTTCCCTGGAAGATTTAATGGAAGGATTAACTTCTCCTGTGTAAAAATGGCTCAGTTCTGTATGTATGTAGTGGTGTGTGTTTCAGTTTGGCTGGAATACTTTTTTTGTGTTGCATGTAAGCTTTGCTTGTCATCAGTTTTGGCATCCTTCTTTTAGTGCTGTTTCCAGCTTGTGACATGGCTGGCTGTCAGGCCACTGGTGGCCTGAGCTGGTGGAGGTAGATGACACTACACGCTTTATGTTGCTGTCTCTGCCTGATGCTGCTTTGAAAGAATTTGTGGGGGGATATGGGGGGGGGGGGGGCAGAGGGGGGTATGGAGGCTGCTGGGGTTTGACTTTCAGCTCTTGCTTGTTTTCTCCTTTGTGTGGGGTTGATGGTGTCAGTTGCTGAGCTAACTAGCTGCATATGTGGAGGTCTAAGGGGTAGGGATGTTCAGTTGTGCAGCTTTTCTGATATCAAATGTAGAGCAGGCAAGGAAGCTTACTGTGAGAACAAAAGCTCCCCCAAAGGGAGGAAGCCAAAGGGATTCATCTTGCACTGTGAAGAGCAGGGCTGTGATGGAGATACCAAGATCTCAAAATCTGGCCCTGTGGGCCGGTGGGGGGCATGCCTTCAGCAGAGTGTCAGGGATACTGCCAGGGTTTGGGCCCAGCCATCGCTCCAGTTTAGCAGGGAGCTGTGAGCAAGAGGAGGGCTGCTGTGAAAAACTGGTAGAGTGAAAGTGTTCCTCAAACCTAGTCAACTTGAGCCTGGGAGATGAGTCCTGCTGCCTGTCACTGGGGCCCTTGCGCTGAGGGAAGTTGGCTGCAGGAGGAACAAAACCTTTTAGCTTTGCTCTGCTTCAGGGAGATGAATGGGAGAGCAAATGGAGTAGTGCACGGCCTTAAAGCTGGCACATGTTTTCTTGGTCAGGAAGAAGCTGCTTTTTTAACTTATGTTTCAAATTTGGGCATCTCTTCATACCTGGACTGACCTGGTTTGCTTCCTTTTCCTGGCTATTGGAAAAACTTCAGCTTTTGAACTTGCTGGTAGAGCAGAAGTGTGTAACTGCATGGTGAAAGGGGAAAAGCTTTACACAGCCCAACTGGAATAGTGAGGCAAATGCTGAAAAATTGAAGTAGGCATTCTATCTAGTTCAAGTGGAGAAGACTCTATACGTCTTAAAAGTAGATTTTGACTTTGTAACCCTTCAAGCTATCAAGATGCTGTATTTGAGAAGTCCTCAAGCTGTCTTCTCCCACCCCACAGAATCTGTCGTCTTCTGTTACTCTCTGTAGGCTCAGGCAGACTGCAGATGTATAAGGCTGAAGGGAAATGTCTGCAATAGGATACTGTTACTTCTTCCAGAATATGTACTCACTTTGACAGGATTGTATTGCCTTGGGGAGCACTTTGCTGGAAGGCTGGGAGCTAGCCCATGAGTCTGGAGCAGCGTGCGCAAGTGTTTAAATGAGTAAGCAAAAACTGTTCTTGGCAAGATCTTGTGAATGGTAGAGTGCAGCTGAAAAGTCTGAGCATATTTCCCTTGAACAATGGTCTTACTTGAAGTGTCAATCAAGACTGGAATCATTCACAACTTGAGTTCTGCTGTTTGAGGTCTGAACAGCTGCCTGTGTGATTGGGTGGTAGTTTTGGTGAACTCTTGTTGAACATCAGCAATACTGGCTGTGTTCAGACAGGCCCAATTTGACACTTAGGATTTCAACTGTAACAAAAGTAATTGTTTTCCTTCAGCTGGCTTTAAATCTTTTTAAATGAAAGAGGACAATTAGAAGGAAGAGTATAATTCTGTGCTGAGTTCTTTCATTGTGAAGAAGAAAATCAGTACTGCATGTTGATACTCTCTTGCTCGGGGAATAAGTTATGCTGGTAGAAGTAGTTATGTGTCTAAATTGTTCTGACTAGGTAGGAAAGTAAAAATGGTTTTACTTTAGTGGAGTCTCACTTTGAACTGATCACTTAGTAGAATGCAGGTGTGTGTTTTTCTTTACAGATGACTATTCAAGTTGATATTTCTGGTATGGTTTCTAGGATGACTTAAATTACCTCAGTTTACCCCAGCTGACAAGATACTTACTGAGTAATCACAGTCAAAGTTCCTGCATGGTCTCTGGATTACTCTGACAGGCAATGTCCTCATCTTGTTTTACATGCATTTTTTCAGAACTGCTTGCAGATCTTTATGCTGGCTTCTTTCCTAACAGACCAGTAGCATTACTGTAGCATTGTCTAGAGCATCTCATAAGTTCTTGGTTGTCTTGCAGGGATACTAAGAGTTTCCAAAAGCATTGTGTACTGTGTGGAGACACTTTTTAATTTGTGTGTACGTTTTTAGTGTTCCCTATACATTTTTATATTCAGTAGATAATTTGTACTTCCTTCAGTCCTTTTAGTGCAATCACTAGGACTGTCCAGCCCTCTTCCTGATAGCAGAATTCATGCCTGTACCAATGGCTGTTTCTTGTTTGGTTGTCAGCAGTTGTCCATTTGTCTTCTCATTGCTCACTTGGAAATAGGCAAGCCTGTCTTGCTGCCTCTTCATCCTTGCTGAAAGCTGCTGCAGGTTAACTTTTGCAGTACCAGTCACAAGGATAAATTAAAATCCTTTTGCTTACATCCCAGATTTTTCATATCAGTCTTCAATCTCTTCCCTCACTTTCTCACCATGCCTTTGAGGCCAAGGTATAGAAGAGTTCAAGTGGTATTACTTGTTCAGTGAGAGCCAGTGTGGAAAGGTTTCCCTTTTAACCTTCCACCTTAGAGAGGCTATATATAGTTTAGGTTTTTTGTTGTATAGGACTCCTCTGCTTTCTAGTCTTACAATTGCCTGTGTTTACCTTGAAATTTTTAAGACCACCTTATTAGAAGCTAATTCTAAGCTTTCTGTGAGGTTTTTTGTCCTTGAGTATTGTATCTCAAAGTTCTTGCTCATAACTTTGCCCAATGGAGAGATACTCTACTGGCTGGTTGTCTTAGGCTGAGTGAGCTTTTTCCTGAAGCAGTACCCTAATCTAGTTCATACTACAGGCTACAGATTTTTCAGTAGTGTAATGGAGAGAATGACATGAATGGACGTGCAAGCAGGGAGGAGCTGCAAATGAAATGCTGGTTTATACAGTTTTAAAATAACAGTGAACACATGGGCTAAGAAATAAGCATTTCTTAGCTTGTTTGTGCAGACTCACCAAGCACAGTTTGTGCTGTTAACTGTGGATATCAGAATAACCATCAAGCTCTGCTTGATTGATCTTCCTACAGTGTCACTGAAAGAGTTGAGTATGGTTTTGTTCTGTCAAGCAAGGTGGTTGACTGAAGAGATGCCCTGTGGCCTTGTATATGCTTTTATCTGTAAAGATGTTCATATTCTAGCAGCCTGTGTAATAGTTTTTGCATATGCTGGATTCAACACCTGCCATTATCTCCAGCTTTTTTGAGTAAGCACAAATTAATGCTGTGCTTTCATGCAGGCTCGTAAGATATTTGGCTGTTTAAAGAAATTGTCCTTCAAATTAACACTCTAGTAAAAAAATGAGTAAAGAAAAAGTATTAAGAATTGCACCTATTTAAAGTACAAATAACTGCACTTACAAGTTTTTTTAGTTACTAGATTTTTCTGTGGAGTTCTGTTTCTTAAAACAAAATTCCACATCTAGGTTATGTCAAGGCTTTTGGTTTCACTGAGCCCTCAAATATTTTTCTCTTGTTTTTAAAGGTGTTCAGCAACACTACTTATAGACAACAGCTTATGTTCGCTAAATTACCTTAGCTACTGCTGTGAGTCAAAGTGGGTGGTATAAATCCTCTGTAAAACACACTGTATTTAAATTTAAGAAAGGAGAATAACTGCACAAGCTGATACAAAGGTCTAAACCAGAGCTTTAGTATCTGGAAGATAAAAAGGACATGGTATTCAGTCACAGGGTTCTGTTTGGTCCACTATTTGGAACTATGAAAACAGTCTTTAAGGTTTGTTTATCTAAATGGCAACATGTGATAATTGTTCTGTGCTTCTATTGCCTGCCTGTACCCAAAGAGAGAAAAGAGGCAAATGCTGAATTCTAAAATGTGTTGTGGAGTCTCCTGGTGTGTGGTGCTTCAGCAGGACCTTCATGAGCATGTTTAGCATCTCATAGGCTTTTATCAGGAGCATTGCATCAGCTGTGACCCTTGGGGCTGGAGGCATCTTGGGCATCTTGTGGTGCAGCTTCAGTTGCCTCTGAACAGTGGTGACCTGTTGGAGGAGGCACATGTGTTCAGTATCTGATGTCTGACTGCTTCAATTCAGAACACTTTTTTCTGTAATCGCCTTTAGGTAATACCATTTAGAAGTATATGCCCTGCTTGACCAGGGCAGACATCTCTCTAGTGATTTTGGTGTAGTGTCTATAAATAAAAATAAATTCTGTATATGAAACCTGTGTGAAATTTTTCCCCTCTATGATGGAGATGCACAAGTGTGAATCAAAACACGCAGTAAGAGGGTTTTTGAAGCAGTACAGGTATCTCCATAGCCTATGTCTCTAAGGAGGTAACAGTGGTTGAAGGCTTTCCTGTTTTGTCAGCTCACCTTGGTTGTGTCAGCTCACCTGTGTGTATTGGCAGGATCCAACCTGAGCTTCTGTTTCCAGCTGAGCATGAAAAATTTAGTATATTACATACCAGAACACCTATTTTGAAGAGTAAGTTAGTAGATCACTGTAGTTCTACTGCTCTTCATCTTGCTAGCTCTGCTTTACTTTCTGAAGCTCTCCTATAAAAATGTACTGTTGATATATAACTGGAACTGTTCTATGGCAACCAGAACTGCTTAAACCATATGGCTTTTTAACTCTAATGTCTTTGTTTGTTTTTTTTTTTTTAAAAAGCCTGCTTGCTTCTTTGCTAGGCAAACCTTACTCATTACTTACTCGAACTGCAGCTAATTAGAAACTGGGATTCGGTTAATGCCACAGTGAGTGTTTGTATTTTAAATCCTAACTGTGCTTTGTGAATTCAAAGTTAGTTACTTGAAAGGTAGATGGCTCCCATGCATTGTATGTTAGCAAAGTGAAACACTTGGTTTGCTGAACTGAACAACTTTGTCTTCAGTTCTGTTTCCTTTCAGGACTGTAAAGAAAGAGCAGATTTCCTTTTCCAACTTCACTTAATTGTTCTCCTCTTAATCTGAATGTATTTAAAGACAAACTTACATTTCTTTAATAGGCATAGAGCCCTCTTTGTGAACTCTACTGATTTCTTAGGATTTGAATGCAGTAATTGCTGAGCTGTTTTAATAATCCGAAGTGTAATACTGTCTCTGAGGCTGATAGTCAAAAACTATTGGCTTTTTAATGGTGCTGCTGGTTCTTCAGTAGTTCAGTGTCTTACAGCTTTGGAGACCATTCACAGTTTGAATTCTATTGCAACTTTAAAGTACAGTGTTCAGGCTGGAAACCGAATTTTAAAAAATGGCATTTTTTTTAATTGGGTGTAACTGGCCATATCCCTTTTTTCAGGTCAGATAGAAGTGTAAATGGTAATGGTAAGGACTTGTTTTCCAAACTAGATGTAAAAGACCATTTTGTACAGCTTTGAAAGTAATAAATATGGTAAAGGAATTAATTGGTAGAGCAAAATTTGAGACAAAAGTGTGGTGGTCAGGGAACTGACTTTTGTATGTTGATGTGAGTACCTTGTGGAACTCTGAGGAAAACAGTTGTGTTACAGACCGCAAGTACCTCAAATGAGAGGTGCTCTTAGCTTTTGTTCCAGAAGTGCTGTGGTGCTCGGGGGGCACCGTGAAGTCTGTGTCAGCACACTGAAGCAAGCTGCCCTGTTGGAGGTTTCCGTCTGCAGTACACAGCTCACGGGAAGCAAATACCGTATCAGGTCGTGCGTGCTGCTTTGGGAACCACAGAGATACAAATAGATCATCTTTGGGGACAAGAACGCCCTTATGAAGGACTCTCTCTTCAATGTCTTCCTTGTTATTCCACTTGAGAAATCCTTGAGTCTACTGCCACTTGTATGCCCAGCTCTTGCAAGGAAACTTACTGAGTATAGTCTGTGCAAGATTTTCAAGTTACTTAATTTTTAAAACCTAGGATTTTAACTGGATTCTAGCAAAGTAGGTTTTTTGTATATTTTGGTTGTGGGCTGGGAGAGAGACAGCATGTAAGGGAAGCTGTTTTTCAAAGGTGCATGGTGATCTTATGTGCTAATTGAAAATCCACTCACTGTTTGTTTTTTAGGGTTTTTTGTCTTCCTTCAGTCTTGAAGATCTAAAAATATGTTTTGTGGTATAGTACCTTTTAGGCATGGTGTGGTTCTGGAGGTAGTTTCCAAGGCAGAGGCAGGGATAACTAGACTGCATTATCTTAAATCTTCTTAAAAGTAAGCATCTTGATTCGTGTAAGAAAAATAAGTTTAGAACTGAATTTGGAAAGATTAGATTGGAATTGCCTCAAATCAAATTAAGCCACACTGCATGGAGTGCTGGGAATAGAAATGCAATTACTGTAAACTTGTACAAACTGATCTGTTGCATTATCTTGTTAATCTAACATACGGTACTTTTTGTGTCCATATTGCAGACAGCAACTCCAAACTAACATGGCAGTCAGACTGTGTGATGTGGCTTCTCTGCTTAGAAGTGGTTCGTGGGCAGCAGAGCCTTGGACTGGGGTCTGTGGGACTTTTCTTAAACTCTGTAGGCTGCTACTTTTCATGTTACTAGTGCTGAGGCCATACCAAACTCTTTAAACTTGGAATGTTAACTCTTCTACGTTTTGTTATAGGCTGTAGGTTGTGTCCCTATTCTGTGAGAGCCTAGAGCACACTGGCATACCATGACAACTTTTTCTATAATATTGTGACCTCCTGTAGCAATTATACTGCTTGCCTCTTTTCTAATGTCAATTAGATTTTAGTACTAATTCAAAACACCTGGTGGATAATTGAAGAGTAGTATTGTATGAAAATGGTTTTGGTATGGTCTGAATACTAAATTGTGGTAACTTTAAAAAGCTGTATATTGTGTATTTATGATTACTATTTTAAAAGTATATTTCTAAAAAACTGTTTGAAAACTGTAAATTTATCTCAAAGTATCTTTCTGGGTGAAAAATATTTAGTAACTGCTGAAGATGTGCTTTGTTTTATGAACAGTTGTATTCAACCTATCAATGGAATATGCATTATTTCTAAAACATATTAGAACCATCTGCTCTGAAAAAAGTGATACTATAGCTGAGAAGTGCTGTAATTTCAGCACACAAGCTACTGCAGCTGTTCACTTGAATGTTGGCTTAGGATCTCATTCTTGCCACCTGAATTTGAAAGTAAATGTGCAATTAAGTGGGGATTGTTTGTTGTCCTTGCTGAATCCTGCTAATTTTGATCAATGAACACTTTAAATTTGAGAAGAAAGAAAAAGGGGGGAGGGGGGGAAGCAGTCCTAGAGACAGAGTACAGCATTTGTGGCTACTAGCTCTGCCAGATACACTAGTTTTTGAAAAGCAATTTATCTTAATTGGGATCATCTACTCTTCTGTTTAGTAGATTTTTCATCACAGTGGCAGGAGCAGGTTACCCTTGGAGTTTGTCACAAGGGAAGAAAATGTTGTTCCAGTTGTAGCTGCTCAGGAAAACTAGATCACATTGGGTATAAAAATGTTCTTAATAGATGCCTCTTCCCTTTTTTGTGTTGTGTCCTCCTGGAAAATACTTCTGTAAGCAGAACACAGAAATGTGTTCCTAGGAGTGTCTGAATTGTCGCTTAACATGCTCAGCTTGCCCCCTCCCCTTTCCTTTTTCAGAAATTGCAGCTGTTTGGGTATGCATTGATTGCATATGCTGCTTTGAATAGGACAGAACCTCTAGACTTCCTGACATTACACTGCAATTTTCCTATAGCTTTAGTGTGAAAACTAGAAATTTTAGTATGAGGTTGGATTTCGGTGATTGCTGGGTTTTTACTGAAACTTCTTGATGAATCTTGCTTCTGTGCTCAAACGTATATTACTGGAGAATTAACTTACAGAATTTTGTATGTTGTCCTGTATAGTTGCCTCAAACAGGGTAAGCTGCTTAAGTCTTGGATATTAGGCTGCCATTAATCTACTGTGTTTGTGAACTGTTACCATTCAGTAACTGACTGAGATGGCAGAGAGCCTTTTGTACATGTGGTAGCTGGTAGGCAAGTACTGATGCTTCTCCAAGTGATTAATGCTGTGCCTGCCAATCATGCAGTCAGTTACTCTGGAGTGAAACACAGTAGTTCCTGGAGTGGGAGTGGTGATCACTCCCTTTCTTTGATGTCTAAATCAAGTTAAAAGTATCAAATTTAACTTTTCAGGGTGCAGAGGAGAGAAGAGGTGAGGACCAGGAATTGTCAGTTTAATCAAATAAAAGCCTTTAGAAACCTAACTCCAACCTGTGCTGGCGGAAGGTTGACCTAGAGGTTATCAAGAAAGTGTTTGTTTTCCATTGCAGCACACTCATGTATCTCTTAAGTTTGTCTTTTAATTACTTGCTTTCTGCTATTGCTAATGAGAAATAGGCCCAGGATACAGTTATTGCCCACCTCTTTTTGCAAATAACCAAATATTATCACTTTAAAAGCTACATTTCGTATCGTCTCAGGATGAGTTGTAAGTTTATAGAGCTGATTGATTACCCCTGCAGCAGGCCAGTTCCGCTTGGTAACTTCCATGTTAGGAAGGCTGTGATGCCCTTAAATGAAGAGATTTGGGGAGGGTGAAAACTAAGCTTTGAGTGTTGACTTCATTGAGAGCTTGTAGAAGATTTTGGTGTCAACTTCTTTATTGGCCTGTAAGTTTTTAAAGTGTTGCCTTGACTAACAGTTAACCTTCTGTATTGGTGGGATATTTTTTTGCATATAGAGTCAGTGTATGGCCCTGGCAATACCATTTCTGCATAGTAACAGGTTTTCTAGATTTTCTGCCTGGACTTGTCCTAATAGATGGCAAAACATGAATTTTGAATGTGCTTATTTTCTGTTTTTCAGCAGATAATTGCTGCCATGGAAACACAACTGTCTAATGGACCAACTTTCAATAATACAGCCCATAGTTCAACCACCATAAACAATTGCTCATCACCAGTTGATTCTGGGAGCATGGAAGACAGCAAGACCAATTTAATAGTAAACTACCTTCCGCAGACCATGACACAAGATGAGCTGAAGAGTCTTTTTGGCAGCGTTGGTGAGACAGAATCCTGTAAGCTTGTCAGGGACAAAATAACAGGTATGCTGGTTTTAAGACTTTCTGCATGTTCTTATTTTCCAAGCAGCAAGCTGTCAGTTGGTGTTCTGCAGTTCTCTTAAATTATGGAATAAAGGCAGAAGAAACCAGTGCTGATGTTGCTGGTCAGAAGGAACTTAGGTTTATCGTTACCTAGATTCTACACCCAAAAGTTAGGTGTGTGTATTTGTTTCATCCAGGTTTGTATGAGTGCTATGAATGCTAACAGGACACTTAAATCTTCTGAGATTGAATCTTCTCTCCAAAGACTCTAAGATGTGGAAAAGCAGATACTTATGCAAGGTTTACTTGACTTTCTAGTGAACTCCATTGGAGTCATGACTACTTTGTTCTAGTCGATGCAAAACCTCTGTTTTCAGGGGTGCAGGTAATTAAACTTGTACTTTGGGAAAATGGCAGGTTACTTTACTTCATAGGTAAAGCTGCTTTTGCATTGCAGCACTTGAGCAGTTTTTCAGATGCACGCTTGAATCAATCAACGTGTGCTGTCAGAGTGCAGGTATGAACTGCATTGTGACTCTGTGCTGTTAGTACATTATTTTAGCAACAGCTGGTGCACAGGTCATGTATTTAGACCAGTTGTTTAACTTCAAAAGAACAACCCGATGGATTCCTGCACAAGAATGAAAGGATAGCTGGCAAAATTCAGTTTCTCACCTCTATTTTCAACTCTTAAGTACTCTTGAATTCAAAGACACTGATGTACCACTTATGTTGGCATTTCTTCAGTTTTGTTCAGAAATGTTGAGTTTTTCCTGGTGCTTTTTTGCAGTGTCCTTACATACCCAGCTTTCAAGAATACATCTTGAACTTATGTTCTTGGTTGGAACTCCTGAGTTGTACTGGTTAGCTTCTGTGTGTTTAAAGCCACTCCTCTTTGAGGCTGCGTGTTCTCTTTGTTTTAAGGGATGGAAGCCCATACTTTCCTATTACTGAAATTCAGTGGCAGAACATGGACACTTTTCACACTAAATAAAAACCTCTGTGACTCAGTGTTCCTTGAGCAGCAAATGGGAAGGCAAAAGCTTCAGTTGACACTGATTGTGTACCTTCAGCCCCTGCCATGTGTTGTGTTGATGGCTTGGATATGCTGGAGAGATGTGTTCCTGGACTGTGTATATGAATAGTGGCAGACAAGTCCTAAAAACTTTCAGACAGCTCTAGCACCAACCCAAGGACTTGTCTGGTAGCACATGCTTTCTTCTCTTGTCTTGATGACACAGTTGTTTCTCTAGTGTGGCAGTAAAGTTATGCCACCCTTTCCCACATTGATGCTGTCACTGCTGTGTCATCAGTACAAGGGGATGATGCCTAAACCTGAATCTGGCAGCAAAAAGATACCAAGAGGAATATGTCCCAGGTGTGTAGTGCATCTGCTGCAGGTGGAGGACAGTGAGCTACCGTAGGGATTTCTTCTCCTAAATTTGACCACCTATCTGCTGGACAGGGAAAGTAACTTTAGCCAGAGCTTATACCTTTAGTGAATAATACAAAGTACTTCAATTACCAGTGGTCATATCTGCATTCTGCTAATACACAATTAGTGAAAATCCTGACACTCAGTGACATAGGGCAATCGCCCATCTTTTTTGAGAATGCTTTTGTCTGACATTATTTGATGCATGCTGAAGACTGTATTTGTGACTGAGTAGTTTTTTGTACTCCCATATTGCATGGGAATTACCTGTTTCATGTAAAAGGATGTTTTTGGCATTGGTCACTCTTGCTTGTAGGTCTTGGCTGCTGTCCTCTATAGTTTTGCTATCAAACTACACTTGTGCGTCCCCAGTCACAAGGTGGATTCTCAGGCCTTACTTCCTGGGCTTTCTGCAGTTCAGCTCTATACAGCATCAGTCAACTTTATGCTTGACTTTCAAGTGCTTTACAAAGTAGAAACTAAAGAGGAGAAATGTCCATACTCAGGCCTAGAGTGGAGATGCTGTGCTTCTGAGATGAAGAATGGGATTTCTTAAGTGTTGATATTTTGCAGAAAATTTGTAATTTGAAAGCCAGTTCCCCCAAAACAAGGGAATCCTGCCTGAAGAGTAAGACTTCAGGATTAACTGCCAGAACTGTATACCTGTGTCTTGTTGAATTCGGTAGTCTATGCTTCATGGCTGTTCCCCATTTCAGTTAGTAATTGCTGCCAGCTTACCCAGTCTGAGGGTATGGACCATTTAGTGGCACAGAGTGAGTCAGGTTAACAGTCTGCTTGAAGCTCAGCAT
Source organism: Falco rusticolus (assembly GCF_015220075.1). Taxonomy (NCBI): domain Eukaryota; kingdom Metazoa; phylum Chordata; class Aves; order Falconiformes; family Falconidae; genus Falco; species Falco rusticolus. Next base: position 13,057,405 of record NC_051210.1, on the reverse strand, counting down.
TGACCTTTGGTTTCCTTCTTACTCAATAGTCTCTGGCTGACTTTGCCAGGTTGCTTTGCCCTTCCCCTTTTGCATCTGAATGACTGGCACTTCCTACCATAGCAGTTGGCTTCCTCTTAAGACATTAGGTAGTGGAATGGTTAAACTTGTGAGGTACCCTCCTTCAGCATGGTAGCTTTGGCTACTGAAACCACTGCTTTTAGTCCTTCTGGGCTGACCAAATCTCAAAGCAATCTCTGCTCTTCACTGGGAAGAATACTGAACATGGTCGGGGGTGCCAAAGAAACTAGATGGCTGATGCCACATGTTGCTGTTTTCAGCTGTAGGCTGGTTGGTGCAGGAAACAAGCCTGTCTCTATAGGTAATGACTTCAGTACTGGTTTTGAAAGAAAAGGTCCTTTACATAGCTGTTTCCTAACCTTTTGTTCTGGGAGTGGAAAGATGGAACTGGTACTTGATCAGGTAGTGGAATGGCTATTCAAAGTGTTTCTGTCTTGCAGATCTGCATTCACATATTTAGTGTTACTTGTTAAAGTTACTAAGTATTAACATGCTTCTCCCAATTAAGAGGCTGCTGCAGGCACAAAACTGAGCCTCAAGGTCTTAATGATGGATGTGCAAGTTGTCCACATCCTCATGCGATGGTTTTGGTGTTCGGTGTGCTAGGAGCTTATATTGCTGCTAGTGTCAAGACTCCCTACCTGGGAATAGAATGCAGAAAAACTTAAATTGCAGACCTCTTGTCTGAAGGTGTGATGTCTTTATGTATAGCATAAAGTAATGCCTAAGGATCCTGAATTTAAATTACTTAGTAGGTAAGAAATCCAGGGTTGGAACTATTTGAGATAGGTGGTGTTTCTAGCTTATCGGAGTAGCTTCTCAGCTTTGAGGCATACATTCAGCTGCCAGCAAAAACATTATCAGTCTTGTTCCAAAAGGTTTTAGTATAAATGAGACTGAGAAATGTGGTATCTTGAGCTTATAACTGCATTGGGAGCAATACTTCTGATTTAAGTAGCCTGGAGCAAGATTACTTTGTGTTTGTGGATGTTGGGGAGAGATTGCTCTGGTTTCAGTCCTGTTCATAATAATTTTCAGGCTTTCTACAGAGTTATTGAAAAGTAAGTTCTTTTGTTTCTACTATGCAGAACAGGGATTGTTACCAGGTTTCTGCCAAGGAAGAGATTTGGCACTAATTTCTGAGTTAAGTTGGTTTAATTCCTGTGTTAAAACAGTATTTTTTTAATTTTAAATGAACTGTCATGAGTACTAGATACGTGGTTAATACCTTTTAATTCATGAGAAGTTCACGGGAGAATAGAGGCTGAAATACTTTCATACAGGCTAAACTTTAAATGAGAATTGGTAATGGGCACAGTTTTGGTCTGCCTTTGACTGTCTAATTCAAGTTGGTCCATATCGGGATTGGATGCATCCTCTGTCTTTGTGAGGTGAAGCTTCCATTATGACGTGCTGGAACTGAGCTGTTTGCCAAGCAGATCAGACTGAGCAGTAGAGGAATGCTTAGAAATCTGGTAATATCTGCATTGGTGAATAAAATGAGACATGCAGGTGATCCTGAACCATTTCTCAGCAGTGAAACATTTTTTTGATGAAGAAAACAAAATTCTGATCTATCTGCCCATATTGGCTGGCAGTTGCAAGAGTCCCAGTCTGTATACCAGTGATGTGATCCACTAGCAAATTTTAAGATATGGAGAGGCCTGCTTCATACTGGGTCACCAATGCCATGTGTTTGAATTCAGAGTGATCAAGGATGACTGTTGCCATCTTGGCCTGAATACTTGTCAGTGTCCTGTGGATCTGAACCAAATTATCTCCTACCCTATTACTTAATAATCAGTCTGTGGTCACAACTGCAATACTAGATTGCATTATAACAGTGTCCCAGTTCCATGAAGCTGTGTGCACACTTTAGTATTCGGATGAGTTCAACCTGAGGGCCTCCCTGCCTCTGGAAAACCTATTGGAGGGAAGGGAAGCATCACGGAGTTCACTTATGAATTTCATGTGAGCAGTCTGAAGCCCTGTTTTTAAAGGCCTGCTCTAGTAGTTTCAGTAATGCTTTTTCCATGGAGTGGAATTTCTTAAAACATCTTGACCGTTTCAGCCAATGACTATAGTTCCTTGCAGTGTACTGTCAACAAAGTTTGGTCCCTTACTGATTGTTATCTAAGGGTTTATTTATGAAGGAGGTAGGTGAGAAAGCAGAACTGCAGGATGTTCTCACTGGTAATCTGCAAGCATGGAATTCATGGACACAGTTTGCTGTTGGGGCAAACATTGGTAGCAGAAGTAAAGTCTACTTGGTCAGCTGAGGGAAAAACATTGGAAGTGTTCTCAGCAAAAACTAAAATTAGCTGATTGCTGTTCCGTTTTAATGAAGGTAGACAAATTAAACCTTGATGCTAATGAAGATTTTAAAGGGTACTAAACAGTCTCTTTATGTGAGAATCCCATTGACAAGAGACTTATCGGAGAACTGAGGCATGAATGTTACTTATCTTCACTTGTTAACCAGAGAGCATGTCTGGAACGAGTCACTGTGCCCAGGTTTTCTTGAGTCTGCTAACTCTTGGATGCTTTGGACTGATGCCGGTGTATGTAAGTAAACACAAGATACAGAGCAACCACATGAACTAACTATATAGATGTACAGTAGGTGTGAGACCCTGGTCTCAGGAAAGCACCATAACTGAATTCTTACCAGCTGCTCTAGGTAACTGTTTAGTTTAAGTGCTTATACATATTTAAAAGCAGCAGGTAACATTTTGCTTAATCTAATGTTATGCATGTGTAATTATAAAAATTAAGCTAAAAATACTTCAAATATAAGCAATATGATACTTTAAATGGGATGAAGTCTAAAAAAAGTCTTTAAAGCCTTTAAACCACAAGCTTTCTGCTTGTACAGGATAGAGGAGTTTAGTAGCTGTTTGCAGAATGCAAGAGACAGTAGTAGCTGCCATGTAAAAGTGAAGACTTAGTATGGCAAACTGCATTTTCTAGACCTATATTTCTGAAACTTGAAATAGGTAGAAACTACAATGTGGTGTTCTTACAAAAAAGACTGCACTACTTAATGCCAACTGTCTTTGTTGCAAATTCAGTTGTATGTGTGGAAGATAAATGCTTAGTTTTCACATTGTGGAATCTCCATGATTTCAGGCCTTTGTTTCTTTGTCACTTACCCAGGAGTGCTTGTGGAATTGTTAGCCAAACTGAAACTTCATGGAATTCAGACTCTCATTTCAGAAATAGCTGAAATCAGATGTCATAAATTTGGGAGAATTTCTTGGCTTCAAAGCTCTTGTACTGTTCCCCTAACTGTAATAAACCTATGCTTATAAAATTCACAACTTTAACAGAGAATCCATTTAATAGGTCAGACTTTCTTGTCTTTGAACTAGCAATAATGCATATACATAGACTTTGCTTGCAGTTTAGCATGCCTGCTTGTACTTCCTACAAAAGGAGGCAGGATGTGTTTAGGCATCTAGCCTGGAACTGTAATTCACATCCACAGAGCTGTCTAGCTGTGAAGCCCTGGTAACAGGCTGTTCCATTTAGTACAAGGAGCCAGGTACTCCCCACCTGAAGTTTTTTTTGCATCACTTCCTGCCTTCTAAACCTGAAGGAAGCCTATCTCAGGACACTTGATGATCACTGTTTATGGGCCTGGTTTTCAAACTTGATCCAACTGCCTTACTGTGAAGCTTATATGTTCATTGGCAGCCTGATCTTCTTGCACGCATTTTTCTGAAAACCTGCATTCCCTGTTTGGCTTGTGGCTGGCAGCTATCTGTCATATTGCAGTGTGTTTTCTTTATGGTCAACATTATAGGCTCAGAGTAAAATTCCTCAAGTTTTATTATGTGACCTTTAAAAATTTCGTAGTTACAATCTAGAAATAATACAAAGGGATGGACAGGCACATAGAGGAAGGGTCACATTTATTTCTTGTCCTATCAACTTTAGTCGTAGGGAAATGGGCATATGTCTTGTTTAATTATGCATATTTTATCTTGCCCTCTGCAGATACTAATGTCCCATTGCTGTTTTGCATGTATACTGCATTTTGCACCTGCACTAACATAGTAGGTATCTGGAACTACAGTTCAATGTCTAGAGCTACAGTTCAAAAAAAGCTGCTGTAGAAGCTGAACATTTCCAGAAAATTGTTGATGCAGTTGTAGTCAGTATGTTTGCAATTACAGTTTGTACAGAAATAGTTTTTAGTAGTTAATACAGAACACACAAATTTCAGTATTCTTGAAGAACCATGGTAACAAACGCAAAGGATTCTGATTTGGTCACAGAAGAAAACATGAGTTGGACTTGATGTGTTCAGAGTTAAGCTTATGTTGTTAACAGCAGTAATAATTCTAGTAACAGTACAAACACTGAATTGACTAATGTATATGCATACAGTCGGTGCAGTGTTAGGAGGGACTGCGTAACAATCTGACAGTGAAGAGTAGTCTCCTGTAGTGCAGAGTGCAAGGAAGGACCTGGTGACAATGCTGAACTGTAATCTTCCCGAAGAACTGAGGCTGGGAGTTGGAGGAGAATTTTTTTTCTGTGGATAGGTGCTCTGTCTCAGTAGACCATGGGTAAAACACCTGATAGGTTTTGTGCTTGCCTTGACTCTTACAGCAGTCTTCAGGTAATCAAGGGAAAGATACTGTGTGTCTTCTGTGGAGGCAGTAGAAAGTGTTGTCTGGCTGCTTCAATCTAGAACATGTGAAACTCCTTGACTTCTGTAGCTTTCTCTGCTTCTATCGTACCCATGTTAGTGTCTGTCTGGCAAGAGCAGAGCTGTTGGAAACCTTATACTTTGTCAGTGCTGCTGCAAAGCTTCTGACTTTTTCTGTATGTGAACAGTAAGTTTCAGAGCGATCTCATTATTCTGCCTAGGGTGAGCAGTTTCTTTCAAGTTTCTTGTCACTGTTGGTTTGAACAGTATTGGCTTACTCTTGAACCCTAAATCTTTCATTTCAGCCTTAATATAAGACTAATTCTAGGGCATCTAAACTACCCTTCATGGGAGTATGGGAAGAAATATTGTCATGTACTTATGCTGTAATCTTACTCTGTACTTTTTGCTGCCTTGAAGTACTGTATGTGGAGGCAAGGTTAGGAGACAACAAAGTTAGGCAAGTAGTTTTCCATTTTCTTCATCTCCCAGAGGAAGCAAGAGGAGACAGATACTATGGTGCATCTGTGGAGTGACTTAGTCTGCAGAGTGACTATTTATATACAGTGTAGGATGATTTAAACATTCTGTGACAAAAAGTGAAAATTTTGAGGATGGTAGGGCACAAGTGCCTCTTACAGGGAAGCCCACATGAATGAACAGACCACTGCAACTTCGCCACTTTCCAAGAGGTTTGCTGTTTTTGTGACACTCCCCATCTCTTTCCTTCTCAGCCTTTACTCCCAATGTGTGTGTTTGCAGTCATATCTAATCTGTCAGATGTTTCTGCAAGGTTCTGAGTGCACTCAGGGTGGGAGTGTAGTAGAGTAGTTTGGCAGCTAAAGGAGGAGCTAGCTGAAGCTGGCTGCTCTTTTGTGGGGTATTGAGTCTGAGAGGCTGGGGTTCTTGCTAGCTGTTGCTTAGTGCTGTGCTGAGATAAGAAATAAGTTCTGGCAGCCTGACAGTTTCTCATTTGGGTAGGGATGTGGAGAAAAGGTGTTGCCAGCCAAACTGTCTTGCCAGCAGGATGCCCTGTGCAGAACTTGACTAAAATGTGAAATCAAGAATAAAAACCAAATGGGATTGGAGGCAAGCTTGTATTTATATGGTGACTTTGATCTCTTTGAAGCAACTTGCTTAAGATCTTGAAGCATAGATTTTCTGGAGGTGGGCATGAAGGGGAGGGTTCTTCTTAACATCAGCTTTTTAATTTTCATGATAGTCTATGGTTTGAACTCTGCAGCTGTTAAAATGCAGTCTGATGTGGCCTAGGGACTCAGTGTGTTGTAGCACAAAGCTAGTGAAGCAGTTTTGAACTTTGTGTGCTTATTGGAAGAAAGTATGATAGCAGATCATTGGCCTACTTAGTGGGTGATTGGAGTACTATCCTGTTTGGACTGCAGGAATAATCCTGAAGGAGTTAAATTTTCAAATAAGCCATATGTGTGGATCCAGAGCACTATTAGTGGAGACTTGTCTTAAGCCTGTTAATAATTGTATCCTATAAGTTACCCTTCTCTGATTCTGTATATTGCTATTAAATGTTATTGAAAGAGACTTTGTGGCATTTACTGTGCTTTTTCACAGTAAACTGCCTAATCTATTGCACTTTGCATGTCTCCTGGAAATAAGTCGTGCAAGCAGGTGGAGATGAAAGAACTCCTTTCATCTTATGTTACTCAAGATAGCACTTGATTGGCACTGCACTTCCACTTGCTTTTCAGGATTCTGAAGGCATGACACTGACCTTTCAGAAGTTTATAGGTTTTGTTTTTACAAATAAAAAGGTAGAACCCCAGCACACACCCCCTCCCCATTTGATTAAACCGGCATAGTCAGTGCCAGGGATTCAGTTAAGTTGCCTAGCTAATCAGTTCTTACTATTGACACTGTATAAACAAGCTGGCTTTGAAATGGTCAAAGTTTATTCATCTGTATATTGACCTGAATTGATGAGCCTCTCTCCATATAAAGCATAAGCAACAACTTCATGTTTTAAAACAGGAAACCTTTTTATAAGGCTAAATATGATGAGGGACCTCTGAATGTAGTGATTCAGAACACCATTAAATCACCGCATTTCAGCAAACACTGCTTTTTGATGGGGATTAATACAATATACATTTTCCTGCACTTTTCTGTGGGCAGATTAAAATTCACTTTTGTCGGTAATTGCAGTAATTTACAAGAAGCCTGTGAAAGTGTCAAGTCTTGCAAATTGGCACTGGTCCTGTAGTGATGTGGAGTATGTTGTGTGCTTTTAGCAGAGCTCCAGAACTTTTTGCTTTCAGCTTGGGAGTCCCCACACTGCCCGTTCAGCATGTCTTGATCACTGCTTACTCTTTCATAGGTGCTTGTAGATACATTTTGCTGTTACGTTCTAGTGATTCTAGGCCAGCTGTTTGAATAAATGTTAACTCTAGTGGAAACCAGTGTGTTTTAAGAGACCTCAAGTAATCTGAAGTTTGTATAGGCATCACTGCCTTTCAGGGTACCTGTGCTGTGAGATTAGTGCATAGTATTTATAATCATCAAGGCATGTTGTAGTGAAGTTTGCTTCAGTTTAGGTAGTAGTGATACTGACCTGCACACCCTGAAGCCCTTTCACTCCAAGGGTGTTGTGTAGATTATAAGGATCTGGGTATCCCTACAGAAATGAGTACATCCTTTCAGCCACCATAAGCAAAGTGCTAAGCAGTAAGACTTGAAGCTGCAGATGGTCCTAACTGGATCATGGTTGGTCTGTTATGTATTGAAGCAGCTAGTATATTGCGTTCTATAAACAAGACCTTAATTACATGTGAGGAACATTCTTCAGATCTGTGTATTTTGCTATATGAAAGCACTGTATTTATACATACTATTTTCTTTCATTATGGTATACTTCAACTAGAAGTTCCTGCAATACAGATTTGCAAGGCTGAAATCATGGGTTTTGTGCATAAGTGAAGGAAAGGATTTATAACTATTCTGTATGGATTTTTTGTCTTCCTGGAGTACGCCAAGTGTGAGTAGTAGATAGAAAGTTATAGAAGGCAGCAGAGGAAAAATGTGCAAGCCTCTGGTTTTAGTGATGTGATGCTTTAATCCATATGTAAAGGGAGAACAACTGCTGCAAATACAGCTCAGGTCCTGCAATTTCGTTGTATGATCCCTTTAACAATTTTTGCAAATTAAGCAATTCCCAGAGTTGTCAAAGGCACAGCCATGTTATCTTCAAGCTTTCCACACTATTGACCACCTGTTTCAATTAGTTTGTTTTTACTTTTTCTTTTTTGAGCCATTTGGTATAAAACTGACTAAAACAGATGCGGACTTGTAATCTGAATTCTTTCCTGTCTTCCAAGTTTCTGGAGCTGTTGAAGATAAATTGCCTTTTTTTTTTCTTGTGGTCTTCCTAGTGCCTGCCTGGTACCTGCTTCATGCAGGTTAAGCCATAGCCTTTTTTAAAGTGCATTTGAAGCCTAATGTTGCTGCACAATGGTTATTAAATCTTGGATCTATAGCAAGATGCATTATTATTCCCCCATCCTTTTTTAAAATAAAAAAAGCTTCCTTCTGGAAGAATCTCGCTGTGTTCCCTATAAGAATTACCTTATGGAAACATATTTCAGTTTCAAGTAATAAAAATGTGAGCTTCTCTGTGCGTATCCTTTTCCTATGTGTATTTTCCAACTACTGTGAGAAATGGTGTGTTTTCTGCAACTACTGAGCTGCAATACTGAGTAGCTGTTAATCACAGCTATTAAAACTGAAGGAACGATATTCCCTTTGAAAACACTTGCAAGACTTTGTTACTGATCATTTGAAAACAAATGATAGTTCTAGGTTCTTCTAAGAATAAGCATTGATAGCACTCAATTAGCAGGGCTACTTTTCTTCCGTTACTCCTACCTGTTAAGGAGATCAGTAAGTAGATGAGGGGAACTGGAACTTATAAACCATTTTTTTTGTTTGCTCCTTAAAATGAATCGGTTTGTTTTACAGAAGTCAGTCTTACCTTCTAAGAAGCTTGAGCACATACTGAAAAGGTTTGAGAGTTCAGCTGATTGTAGTATTCGTTTTGGCTCTAATTACTTCTTGTCTCGTGGAATGTTTTTAAGAATTCCAGACAACGTGCAGGCTTAGCAGGGTAGTCTTCACGGTTGCTTCAGAAAGGTATCTTGCTCAAGCCGTTGCGTTGGGTGTTTGATGGCTCAGATGGGAAACAGCAGCCAAGGACTCCCTCGTGTGGCGGGTGTGCCAAGCTTTCAGAGGCATCTCGCTGCATCATTAGAAGGCCACTGTTCTAGTTCGTGTGGGTAGGGAGAGCATGCTGAAATAATGCAGGTAGCTGCCTCCGTGAGGAAATGCAGCAATAGAAACTCTTCTAGTACCGAAGGTGCTGTTTGTTCTGCACCTGTTAGTCATCTGGTAATAACATTGCATACTTTTTTCAGCACTGACCCACTAGTATCAGCTGTGTGCTCGAGCAAAGAAAGTTCTACAGTTTTTGCCTGGGTAGAGAGGCTTCAGTCATGCATGTAAGAAAATTATCTTCAGCTGTAGCTGTTTAGAGAGGAGATCTTGAGGACACAGATTCAGTAGACAAATGGACAGCAGGAGACTTCAAAAGCAGAAGATAAGTAAGCTTAGTATTGGCCAAAATGTCTCGGATCAGACTTCACGTCCTCAGTAAACTATCAAGATGGTTTTAATCAGTCATGAAATAAAACTACCATACCAGTCAGCTGCTCTGTAATCATGATGTTGGACAGAAAACAATGCATGCTTTTTCAGGAGAAAGAAGATGTTGCAAGACTACTGAAAATGCAGCACTTGAGTTCACTTTGCGTTTGTAACCTGGAAGGGACTTTTCCTGTGTGATAAAACTCTTGCAATATTTCAGAAGTAGCTTTTGAAAGGGCTTACTTAACATCTCTTAAGTTAGAGCTCATGCTTGTCTACCTTTCAAGCCTTTCTTTTAAGCTGTAACAGATTGTAAATGACCCTTGAGCATTTCCAGGCAAACACATGTTAACAGGATTGCATAGTTCAGATGAATGAATCCTCTCTTACTATACATCCAGCCCAGCAGCACTGAGTAAAGAGCTGTTGAAGATGTTGCCTTTGGCATTTGTGTCTGAAATAGTATTCCTTCTTGGTTCTGAGGTGCCTGCAGGCTTTAGGGAATGTTCCTCCGGAAACTGAGTGGCAGCTCATAAGTTGAAAACATAACAGAAGCATTTTACAGCAGTTCTGCACTCTGACATCTGTTACAGGCTATCATTCCTTGGCTACTACAGAAGGGAGCAGCTACATGGAGACATTCCTGCATACCAGTCCGGTTAAAGAAGTTTTCTGTTGTTATGTACTGTAGCCCCACTTTTTTATTTACTTTCACCTGTTTTCCAGGTGTATGGGTATAGTTGTTAAAGGGACAATCTCTTTAACTTGATTTTCAAGGAAGCTTGTCTGATCTGAAGGTTTCTCTTCTCTCTGTCCTTCTTGGAAGTGCAGCATGGAAGAATTTGGCTTTTATGTGGCAGGTATATTAAATCTTTAGAAGACAAGGCACTGCCTGTGGCTGTTGTAGCCGCTTCCAAAGGAAAAAGAAAGGAAACGAGTGGTGGCAAGTCTGTTTGTCTTGCAAGAAAAGTTGCCAGGCAGGACACTTCCAAGGGAGGTTGAGAGGAGAGGCTTGATTGCTAGCCTGTTGTGGTTGTGCTAAATGGCTAGGTTCAGCTGTTTAACTCCTTAACTTAACAGTATTTTAGTGCAGGTTTCTTGGAAAGAAGATGACTGGCTTGGTGTGGGGATAGATAATTTAGTTAGGAACATCTTTCAGTTTTTACTATATTCCAGTGTAGTTCGACTACTGTTTGGAAACAAGTTCTGGATATCCCAGAGAAATGGAAGCTTAGAGGCAGCGGAAATTTGAGAAGAGCTGACTACTAAGAGATGGTAATGTGTATACTCTCCCTAGATAATATATATATATAAATTTGTCATGTTGTCCTGCACTTCTCTTCAACTGTTCACTAGTGTTGACAGGTGTTGCTGTCAGTCCACTTGAGGCATAAATGGCTGCCTTGGATGGGTGGGCGATCAGCTGTCTGATCCTTAACTGTCTGTCAGTAGACGGACAATAGAAAGGAGATGCCACTAGCTTTTAGAGTGCAAACACTTCGATTGAATCAACAAAAAAGTGCCTTATTATATTCAGAATATGTGATCTCTAAATTGATGTAGTAGTGTATATGCAACTGAGAATGACAGCAGACGTTAAGAAACAAGTGATGTAAAATTCCCCATTCAGATGGGGGACATGAGCTGTATTTGCTGTGGAAGTGAACTTAAGTGGAACCTTCAGACTACAGAAAGCAGCAGGAAAATAGGTGACCTGTTGCTCCACGCTTACTTGACTGTGTTCTACTAACTGTCCTGTCTAGAGCAGTCTCTATTCTTAATGGCAGGTCTTACTACACTGAACTGGAGGATTCCTAAGGACACCTAGGCTGTTTAATGCAGCCAAGTATTTCATGCGTGAACACTTCTCTAGCAGAGGACCTTTTTTAGGTGGTAAGATGCATGAGTGTTCAGAAAGCTTCAGTACTTATTTTTTTTTTTGTCACCAGCTATCTTGTTTTACTCTCAATTATGAATAACTTAGATAGTAATGGGCAATAAGAAAAAATGCCTTGCCTCTAGGTCTCTTGGCAGTGTTGGGTTAATGGTTGGACTCAATGATCTTAAAGGTCTTTTCCAACCTAAATGGTTCTAAGTTCCTGGGAGAGCTTTGCAGAAGTAATTAACAGTGATAGGTGAACTGAGTGGCTTGTAATTGCTTTTGAGCATTTGTCAATCCAGCAGTAACTTCTCCTAGCTGGTATAAATAGCCGTGCCTCATGGAAATGTGTGGTACAGTGTAGTGATGCATTTTATTTTTAACCTATAATCCTTTCCCTTAAGGAAAAATTAGACTTGGCTTGGATCTTCCTAACAGCCAGTTAAATTTCTTGTCTTCTTGTCAGTTCGTCACTTTTCTCACATCCCCCAGTAGTCCAACCGAAGTCTTCATCATGATTCTTTACTTCTAAAATTCAGTTATTGCAATGGGAATCTGCTGCACTCTATCAGCTTAAAAGCATTGAAGCTGTTGCTGGAAATAACCAAGGTGTCCTTTCACATAAGTAGAGTTATAGAGTTAAGTTATTCCTATTCAGGAAGTTGAATGTGTGTTGTCAGGAAAAGAATGATGTTGTTTTACCAATTCCAATAAAGGGGTTCTCTTCTGTTTTAAGGAATATTGCTGCTACTTTAAAAGTAAAGTGTTAATAATGGACAAGGGTGTCAATTCTGTCACATATACTTTGTATGACCACTTCCTCTGTGGATAGCACCCATTTGGGACTTTTGCTGGATGCTGTATAGCAGATTTTCTTTGAGTATTTACAGCTGTGTGCAGTATTTAAATAGGCTTTTCTTATAGTAAACAAACACTTGTGAAACAACTTGGGCAGGATAGAATTAGTTTTTGTGACTCTTCCTCTGATAAGTATTATGAATTGGAGCCTGTGCATTTTTCAAGCAAAAAAGTGACATTTTTCAAGGCACAGTAGTAAATTCAGGAGCACAGTGGACATGGCTATATATTCCTACTTTATTTCCCTTTTCCAACTTGAAACTTTTTTGGTCTTTAGTTGACCATTGCCTGTGAAGGCTTTCTAATTTCCTAAGGTCTGTATCAATATGGTCTTTATTTCCTTCTTACTTAAAGCATAGATTAAATATTTTATAATTATTATGTGTGTGCATCTCCACTCAGGTCTCTTGAGAAGTGCTTTCAAGGACTGATTAGAGCTAAATTGTCTTCCTCTCATCTCAAAATCTGCTCTGTATATTTACTGTAATGTCAAAATCACTCTTTAACTTGCATCATCATTATATATGAAAAATATATATCATCATATATGACAAAAAATATGAATTTTTGTCAGTGACCCACTTAATGATGGATATAGTATGCCTAAGTCAAAGATGCCTGCCTGAAAGGATTTTTTTGCCAGTTAGGCTTCATGTTGATTTTGTTGCAAGTCAGTTACATAAAGCATAAAACTTAAGTAATGAATATGAACTTTCAAATCATAACTTTTGCTTGAAGTCTTTTGTTCATGGGTGTGTGAGATGCACTTCTACTTCTATGTGCGTTTTGGGTTTATCAGATTTGTTGAAGAAAAATTCAAGTCAAACTGCTTTTCATCATGTATTTCCTCATTCGTTCCAGATCACTTCACCATTTTGACTTTTTCTACTTCAGGTGGTTTCTTCTTTTTACCAATTATTTAGCTAACTGTTGTTTTATTCTACACCTCATTGCCTAATACTTACAGTGATCTGAGTATAAAATCTAGTAAAAAGTGTACTGTAACAGCTTTAAACAGTGCTGTGAAATAGCCACAAGAACTATCAAGGGGAAGCTGAATCGACAGTTTGAGCATGTAGCCTCTGAAGTATTGCTCACTTCTGCAAATGATCAGAGTATTCCCCCTGAAGGTGGTGAATGTTTTCTTACTCTGGCACAAGTAGTAGCTCATAAAAATAAGGAACTCGGTTGCTCCTTTCTTCGATACAAGCTAAATTCAACAGTGTTATAGGTCTCAGTTATGGAAAAAATACCTGATGTGCACAGATAATCTCTTTTTTGTGTTGAGGTTGTGTAGGCCATAATTTTGAAGATCTGGGTAGAAGGGGCTAAACTGGCTATTCAGATTACCTAAACACATAATAGAAAAAGCACCAGGATGACTGACCTGTAGAGACGTCAGTTGTTTTTCAGATTATAAGCATAAATTTGAGAAACAGAGCTGAGGCAAGAGCCAGATGGAGCTCACCCTGTTTTAAAACAGTAGGAGACTAAGATGCTTTTTGATACACATTTTAATCTGAGGATTATTTAACTTGCGGACAACTATAGATTTACCCTCTTTCTTTGAGTCACCCAACTGAACTCGGACATGTAATCTACTTGAAGTGTGTTACTAGACTTGGAAACAAGTGTGTGTTCTGCAGGAGATGTCTGTTTTGGCAAATGGAGTTTGGTGTAGAAGAGGCACAAATAGAATAGTCCAGAGCTGTTTTCTGTCAGTGTTCAGTTTAATTCTTGGCAACACAAATTAGTTATTACAATTACTAAATAATGTAGTTCCTCTTTTTAAATATCCCGAGTGGTGGCAGATTTGGTTTAAGAGCTTCTAGCTTTGACTTGTTCTGTCTTGAAAGCAAGAAGTTTAGACATGGAGGAAGGGGAAAGCTACACAGGAGAACTTTTCTGAATTATACTACCCAGGCATCTCTTGAGTACCATTTTTGTGCAGTGGGCATGCTGCTCTTTCTTCATCTGAAACGCATAGTCAGATGGCACTTTCCTGGTTTGTACAGCTGTAGTGGTACTAGCATAAGTTTTTGAACTGTAAAACAGTGAAACACTTAGAAAGAACTGAGTTTCTAAGTTCTTGTAACCCAGCTGGCACTCTTCTACCAAGTGAGAAATACCACAAGCTGTGATACATACTTTGCAATAACTGGGGTATCTGATAGGTAGTTAGAAATAGCTGCTTCCACTGCATTTTTTGAAATGCTTCTCTGGATTTTCTGAAACTTAGTCATCTGAGCTGGCAAACCTCTTAAGCATCTTCCCTTAACAAAAGCAGGAAGACTTAAGTGGTCCCTCAAGCATCTGATTCCAGAAGTCAGGTTCAACTTCCAATTTTATTGCTTGTTGAGAGTCAAGATTAATCTTCTTTGTGTGCTCCTGTGAAAAAAGTGATTTTTTTTTTTACTCTGAATTATTTATAATGTGTAATTGAACTACTAATGTTCAGGCAAAAGTTCAATCTTTCTAAGATGTTTTACTTAACCTCCTCAAATATATAAGGCCATCGGAATGTCAGATCTGAACACCTTTGAATTTTAGATGATAGCCCAAGTTAAACAAAAGTAAATTAAATGAAAGAAATCATTCATGGAATCATTTGAAGGCAGAAGGGACTTCTGCAGATAATCTAGTCACCTCCCCTTCCCCAAGCAGATTCTCCCTGAGAGGGTTGCACAGGACCATGTCTAGTCAGACTGTGAGTATCTCCTGGAATGAAGACTTTGCAACCACTCTGGGTGGCCTGCTTCAGTGTTCACCCCCTTAATGCTGAAACCTCTTTTAATCGCAAAATTGCAGAATAAACCTGCAGGAGTTAAGTTCAAGCTTGTACCGAATAAATGACTGGATTTTGTTTGTGCAGCTTCCCAGGCTAGTCTACTAATAGTTACCAAGTTTCAATAATCTAATTTCTCCAGAAGAACTGGTCATGAATGATATCCTTTGTAACAGCTGGGTGTGCTCTTTGCCTGCGCTTGTCTGGGTGTTTTTAATGTGGAAAATAGATCACATGAACAGAGAGGTTGTAGGAATAACTTTTGTGTGCCTTTTTCTGTTCAGTCTGGAATTAGGGAGTATGTATTGGGAGTGTCTTACATGTTAAAACCTCAGAGGAAGCTGTTTCATCTTTCAAGGTTGTGTTTAAATGGGTTCCTTCCTAGATGATTAACATGAAAAATCAGCATTTCTGTATTTGGAAATAAGACTAAAATAAGTGTTGCACAAAAAAAGGACATTCCTTTAAGTTGCTCTTCTGGAGATACTGCTGGGAAGAGTTTCTGCAGACAGTGGGAATGATGGAGGTGACAGGTATAGAAATTCCTCTACTCATCAAACTAATAAGGAAAAAGGTACTTCTAGGATGAGCTAGGTGGAGCTTTAAATGAATACAGAAATGCTTGTGCATATTTCCATATTGTTTGTTACAGAAACACAGAATTGCTAAGGTTGGAGGCACTTCTGGAGATCATGTAGTCCAGCTTCTCACTCAGAGCAGGGTTGTCTAGAGAGAGTTGCTCAGGACTTTGTCCAATTGGGTTTTGGATGTTTTTTAATAACTTTATATATATAAACCTATTTGTGGCTTCATTAGCCAGTTTATTTGTGTTTGTGTGCTGTTTTGAGCAGGGGACTGGGAACAACGAGGGTAGCTTTTTTAGGGGAAGGTGACATAGTGGTAGTGTCCTCTAACTTTTGGTGCTATAGTAGACTGTTTAGTAACAATCACACCACTGCAGGTATCCATGATTTTGTACAAATCAATCTCATTCAATCAGGTACAAACTTCCTATCAGCTTTTTGCTTTATATACTATTTAATACATGCTGTATAGATACCATGCAACAACTCGATACAGCGTACGTTCTTCTATATCTTTGCTGGCAACAAATTGACTTGCCATTTGTGCTTTATGTAATGTGGTCTATACTCTTACATTGCTGTGTCTCCAAGCTAATATTTCAAACTAGTATTTTGTGAATTAGATATATTGGATGCTTGCCTCTGGTTTGTTGACTGGTTTTTGGACCTTGTCACTTCAATTTCTAAGAAAAGCATGGTGAAAGAGTATGGGAGTGTTTCTGAAAAGGTCCAACCTAGTAAAGGACAGTATATTTAGTAAGTGGTATCCTTTTGCTTTGTTAAAATTTTCTACCTATTTGCATTCTTATGCACTAAAAATATTTTAAAAGGGGTATGCTATTTAAGGATGGTATATGGTAGGTTTTGAAATTGTCAAGAGACAACTACTACTAAATGCAAATGTTCAGTAAGAAATGCTTAGACTGAATATGCTGTTAGAAATGGGCTGTGGTTCAGTGATAAAAGAGCTAATTAAAAATGTCCGTCTAGCATCTGATTTGCTGATGCTAAAAACCTGAAAATGTTGAGTCTTGTTGCGCGTACTAGGTTTTTTTTGAATATAGGAACAAAGTGAGCCTTTAAACTCCTTGTTACTGAGAGTTTCTATTTAGTGTATGAAAAACATCTGTAGAAACATTCAGCTTCACATTTGGTTCCAATACTGATACTGAGGTATATTTGAAACATGCTCAGTTTCAAGCATGAGTCCAGAATTTTGCCACTATACTTTGTGTTCAATTAAGGAGTTAACAGTGATTTAGTGGATTTCTAATACTATCTTACCTTTGAAGCTCCAGATCATAACAATCCTGAACCTATTTTGCATAGCAGTTTATCTTTCATTAAACTGACTGTAGTCATTTCTGTGTTGAACTTAAGGCAGTCAGTCCATGGGAACGTGGAAGGAAGCTGGTTAAAAATAACCTTACTGGAAAAATTGGGTGTTGTGAGCCTTAGAAACTATCTGGGGCAGATACTGTTCTTTACCAGAAGCCATTTTTGCTCACTGTGTTTATATAGATTTTAGCTGTTGTCTATCCAGCGCATAGCACTGCGGTACTAATGATCACTCTTCTTCCTCTCTTTAATCAGGACAGAGCTTGGGTTATGGTTTTGTGAACTACGTTGACCCCAAGGATGCTGAAAAAGCTATCAACACTCTGAATGGATTGAGACTCCAAACTAAAACCATAAAAGTATGTAGTGTTAATTATTTAAAGAAACTGAAATGTTTTGACTTACTGTTGATCGGATGCATGATTATTTTTCCCTTTCCAAGTGTAACTTAAGCCTTCTGCTAATGCCAATAGAAAAATAGACTAGGACTTACGTAGCAGATGGTGAGTCCTTGCTAGTCTGTTTAAATTTAGTGTTAGATTATGGTTAAGTATAGAAAACTTTGATTTTTTTTTAATGCACTTGATAACATTTTAGATGTGAGTTAGAATTGTTTCAACTGAGAAATTGTGTTGTATATTTCAGTCACAGAAACACAATATTGCATGTAGTCTGAACACTGTACTATGTGCTTCATCCTTGATTTGTTGATGAAGATGGTATAACTTACTAATACTCTTTTTTGAGGTTACTAGTGTCTTTTTTCTCTTTATAAATCATTAAAATGAAACCCTGAAGTAACTATTTTGCTTATCTATGAATTACTGGACTTCTAGGGCTCCAGTCTCTAATTTGCGGTTCCTGTTTCTTTGTTTGCATTGTAACTCCTGAACCTTGTTTACTAAACTCAGTTTCTCGAATTTCTAGAAGCAGAAATCTTGAGTTACTTTTTGTCATCTCTACTCCCTTAATTATCAGAAAAGCTGGGATACTCATTTGAGCAACTGTTTGGGCTCTGAAATCTTGAGAGGAAACTTAAAACTTTACCAGGGAATGCAGACTTCTGAACACTTTTCATAGGTGTTGGTGCCTGAAGGCCATCCGTGTTCCAACTAGGCTTTTCCCCATCATTAAACAGCAGGGTTTGCTAGCTGATCACTTGGATAGGGACTGCCCATTAACTGGGATTGTTTGAGCCATAAGATAAAGCTCACTTCTTAAAAAGTTTGAACTTAAAGCAGTGCAGAGCCATTTACAGATGACTGAGACAAAAATATGGCAGTAAATATGGTTAAATTCCCTACCTATTCTGGATTCACAGGATTTAATAAAATGGATTACACTATTTGAAACTTATATATTGCTGTTTAACAAATGGTGAATCATAGCTGACAGTAACAATGGATGAAAAACATGGACGGACGATTTGCTGTAGAAAGCGCCCTATGTGCTTCTGGCAGTCTTTGCTGTTTTCTGCTTTGGTGGAGAGTTGAGGGAAGTCATCTTGTGCTCCAGGTTTCTGTCTTTTGGGTGGTGGTGAGAAAGGGAATGAGTTTGCATTCCAGCAGTATTGCAGGTACAATGTATCTTTGCATTTCATGTCTTAGATGACACCAGTGCTTTGTTTTCCTACCTTCCCAGGACAAGAAAGTAGAATTGTAGGTTATAAACAATACCAGACTGTGTCCCTGGTAGTGAGACTAAAGCTTATGTGTAAATTACCAAGGATTCATGCCTTGGATGTCCTCAGCTAAAGAAAATCTGAAATATTTGAGCTCTCACATGCTGAAATGACCTCTTCACCAAAACAAAGAAGATCTCTTTAGTTAGAAAAACATGGAAATGCTGTTTGTTCATGTTACAGGCAAAATTCTGACTTTAGCTACCCACACTCAGCCCTGTTTGACTTCAGCATCTTTTAGTGTTAGTGTGCATGACCTGAGGGGGAAAAACTGCTTTACTCCCACCTCTCAAGTCATTTTCCTTCTTAGATATGAGCTGCGTTTCAGGCCAAGTTTTCATGACTGGGTTCTCCCAAGATGTTGTTTAAAGAGGCTGTTTTTACCTCCTCCCATGCTGCAGAATGGGCAGAGGCTAGGGGGATCCCTGATATATTTTAAGACCAAGGCATTTGTACGTTGGGCAGTTGCTTCTCCTGTTAAAAGAACTAAATTGTCTGTGTGGCAGTGACTTAAAAGGAGACTTACCAGGAGTTTCTGCCTCTCTGTGTATCATCAGAAATGCCCAGCCTACTGGGAAGCACTCTAATTTTACGTATTCCTCTGATCAGCCTGGAGGCAATACTGAGCAGATACAAAGCTGATGTCTGAAGCCTTTGCTGCCTTAGTGGGCAACATCAGGGGTGCAGGGAGTCACTCACCAGACCTCAGTGCTAGGACCTTTGCAGAGACTACTTACAGTTTATAGACCTATTTGTCCAGAGTTTATACTTCTATTAAAATTAAGAACCTGTTTGGCAAACTTGGAATCAAACTCTTAGACTTCCTTTCAGCTTTAAAAAATGGATGTAATTGAGATTTTTGTATATACTTTCAATTGAAAAATGATAAAATCGGATAGTGTTAGTGGATATTTTGACTTCCAAAGAAACTGGATGATTGTTCTCTGTAAATTTTCTGGGAATTTTTGTAGAAATTACTTTACTAGATTGATTGAGAGCATTTGTTTCCTCTTAGTCTATAAAACTGGAAGGAATGTTGTTGGTTAGGTGATGGACCTTCATATTGTGGCTGAACTGAGAGCGCTCCCTCTCGGGGAATTTTCCTGATCCTGATGTAGATTGGGGCCATGACAGGTATCTGATCCACTGCTTCTGTACTAGCCTGTTAGTAATTGGATATTTCTCTGATTCCTAAAAGGGGATGCCACCTACTGTTTTCTTGAAATAAAATACATTGAAAAGGTGAATTAGCAAAAGGCAGGCTTAAGCTATTCTGTATGGGTAGTGGCATTATGGGTGGTGACATTGAAACCTATTATCTCATACCTTTTTAAAAAAAGCATCTTGTGGAATGCTTTATGGAGGGAGTACTCTATTGAGCTACTTGCGGAGTATCACAAGCAGATTTCAGATCCATACCCCAAAGCAAGTTGTAGCAGTCCTAGTCTTGTCTAACCTGGTGCCAGTTCTGTTGCCTTCTGATTTGACCTGAATATCAAGGCTGTGGAGTGGGTATGTCTTGATGTTGAAGGCATGTCTAGGTGTGTTAGATACCAGAACCCCTCTCTGCTAGCCAGAATTCCTGCACATATTACATGGTAGCCTCTGTGGCATAATTTAGTTTTTGTAGTGTAAACAGGCTTATTTGTATTGCAAGTAGCCTGTGAAGTTTGGGGTTCATCTCGGTTATGCAACTTCAGTGTGAAAATAAGTTGTATCTTAGAGGTAGAACATTTTCTGTGGCTTCTCTTTTGGAAGAAGCAGCTGCTGGGAAGCACTTTGGCTCTGTTCTATTTAAAAGCCAATGAAAATGTGGAGTGATTTTTCTGCTTACCCACTTGATTGTCCATGACTTTTTTCCATTTGGGTTGTCCTGGAAGGATGGTTTTTCCCAGATGTGGAAGACTGAAGAGCAAACAGCATATGAGTGCTGACTTGCACATAGTTAAAAAAATTCAGTGAATGTTTTTGTTGGGGGTGTGTGTGGGTGGGAGATAAAGGTAACTTATTGTGAGATTATCTGAATAGGAATATCTTTGTGTGGCATAAAAGACTTCTATGAAAGTGTAGTAAAGACAGCTAAAGAGGAGTGGGGAAAAAAATAATCCTGTCCTTTAAAACGGCAGAGCTGTGTGAGATGCTGAATATGAGGCAACTCTTTACCTAGATTAAGAGCAGCAGGAGAACACAGGAAAACCTCTTTGGCTTTTCTCTGTGGGTGCTAGACTGTTTGAATGATTGACATGGCCTTTTCTGGATCATAGCTGCCAAAGGGACACTGCAGATGGCAGTCATATAGTGCTTGTTGTGCCTCACAAAGTGAACTGGGGCAAAGGAGCATCCTCAAGTAGCAGAATCTCTGTATGTAGGAGCTGACAGATGGTTTCCTTACTCATCAGCGCTGGTATAGACATGTATGCAAGTATGTGTTAAAGGGAAAAAAATCATTTGTCCAGGTTAGAGGCCCAGGAGTTGTCCTTTTTTTCTAAGACAGCATTATCTAGCTGTATCTTTAATGAGCCTAGTACTTAAAAAGCAGATTTATTGAGTTTTCCTCCTCTTTAAGTTCTTCAGACTATTGGGGTGTTTTACATGGGTAATCACCACCTGTCACGGGAATAGAGATTTAAGAAATATTTTATCTAAGGTATTAAATCTGTAGGTTTCCTTCCCACTTCTTTATAGCTTTGCATATATTAAAAAAAAGAAATGGGGCTTAACAAGTAATACTCTGCCAACTTCCTGTTGGAGTGAAGTTTGATAAATTCTTAGGCTACAAGTACAGGTGTCCTACTTTGCCATCATCACCTAGTTAACTGCCCTACTGTAGAAAGGTATGTAATGAGAAGAGCTAGTTAGAACTTCAGTAGAAGAGTGAGCACGGAAATACTGGCTTTAAAGATGCCCAAGGAAGTGCATTACAGCAAGGGAAGACTTGAAGTGGAGGGATGTGCCACAACTTCAGTAGTGTCCTCTGAGGCAGTGTCCTTAAAACTTGCCCTTATGCAATGCAGCTTCACCTGGTGCCTTGAACCATTACTTAGATTTATGGTAAGACTCATTTTAAAGGAATTAACCTGTTAATTTAACTGCCCAAGATCTCCACCCTTATGAACTTCTACCTATGACAGTACTCTGGAAAATGCTTTTTACGCTTAGTGGAAAATAACAATTCTGCAAAAAGAAACATGCTAGTTCTACCTATGCACAAACTCTGAAGAGATTGGAACTATTCCCATCTTCACCACTGATACTTACAGAGGAAAATTTTGGTAGTGTCACTTTTTGTAGCAATTTTTCCGTTAATTAATGTCCCTGGGGAGCAATGAAGTGAGTTGTGTAAAAAAAAAAAAGTCTGTTAAAATACCAGAGGCAAGTGAGCTGTGAAGGTGAGAGAAACCCTCCTTACAGTCTTGATCCACCCCACACACTAAAGAATATTGGAGTAGCAAAAGGGGATCCTATCTGGAAGTTTAATTAAAGCTAGTCAGTTTTACTGATGCTATCAGTCAGCAAAGATTGAGAAGGGGGCATGGTGCCAGACCATTTAGCAGTCTTGACAGGGTAATCGAATACCTCAGGACTGTATTCTTAAGGTAAGATTGAAGTGCTGTAGCAGATCCAAAGCACAGAAACAATTTGTCTTGGAACAAAAGTAAATAAAGGTGTGTTTTTCCTCTTTCTGTAGGAGTTGTATAAATGGTAATTACACAATCTTTTAGCTATGTTGCAGTTAAAGCTTTGACAGTATTTCCATTTTAAACCCCCTCTTCACATGCCTCTTCACCCGCAGGTAAAATTTGTTCACTGAAATTCAAATCCCCTCAGACTCTTACTTAACCAGCTTAAGCTGGCTGCTTGGTTTTCATGTTGCTGAGTAATACTCAGAGAAGTCTTCACTTCTGAATGCATATTGCTGTCACTTCATGTAAGCCACATGGTCGTTCATTAATGCCTAACCACTCTGAGGAAAATAATGCAGTCAGACTAAACTACAAAATGTGCTAATCTCATCTTTAGTAACTACCTGTCTTTTTTTTTTGTTTGTTTGGACCCCAAGTGCTGTGTTGCATCTGATTATAGAGTTTCTTGCAGGAGTCTGTCCCTGCTTTCCCTGTGGCAGAGGATTCATAGACCAATGCAGCACACCCTAAGGGTGCTGAGCAGGCTCGCAGCCAAAACCCTCAGTGGTGCAGTAAGGTCCTTCCTGAGCCTGCGTGATGGTGGTGTTTCTGACACTGCAATTAGAAAGGGCTAGCAGTACTGTATGAAGCTGAGGGAAGACTGCAAGCATTGCTTGAAACCCAAGCTCTAAGCAAGCTGAAAAAGTCAACAAAACAAACAAAAACCTGCTTGTTACTACTGAGATCAGTGATGCATCTTCCAGTCTTCTGCCCTCCCTGTGCTATGCAAAGTTCTTTAAGTAGGATATGGCTTTCTGCATGGGTCCACAACACTGCAAATGCCAGGCATGGAGGTCTGTCTAGGTGGGGTTTTTTAACCCAAACACTTGTTTTCTCCATACGAATGCTTTTACTATTGTAAAATATGGCTGTGCTTATTTTTGAAATTACAGAAGTCTTGAGACAAATTGAATTCTTTTAAGTAGTGGCTTTCAAGTTTTTTGATATTAATTGAATGTTGACTCTGCATGGATGAAAGACAAACAGTAATAGTTTTTCCTGAAAGGATGCAAGATATTCCAGTGAAGTGATAACGAAGTGGCAATGGATATGTGTTGTGCATTTCTATAAGGTGTGTGTGAAATGAATAATGCAAGAGAGGCCCAAGAGATCTGCCTGCCAATGTCTGTCAACAGCAGCAGCTCCCTAGACACAACATGGTGAAGCTGAAGTGTACTTGTTTTCTTCAGAAAAAGGGAAAACATGTGAACAGCTCACCTCTGCTTCAAAAACAGGAGGAGTATTGGGGTCTGCTGTTTCGAGATCCTGGTTTTGATGATTATTCCTGTGGAGGGTTGGATACTAACCTGTGTGCTCTTGTCCTCTAAAGTATTAAATGGTATGGGTGTTTTTTTTATTGGAAGTGTCTGAAATCTATGATGCTCTTACTGGTTGAGCATGAGTGGGGAGGGAGTGTTCATCAGATCAGAAGCAGGAAAACAAAGTATGGAGGGAGGGACTTCAAGACTATCAGAAAGTCAGAAGTAGGAAACTGAAAATGTTTGGACACTGGATGTCCTTTTATTTCTTTTAACTGTACTTAGAATTTAAGTTTATTACTTTTACAGAGACTGTGATAGTTAAAACTGCAAATTGTGAAACGTTCGTCTGTATTAATATTTCTTAATTTTTATTTTAATTTTTAATATTTAAATTTTTAAATTTTATATTTAAAATTTAAAATTTAATTTTAATATAAAAAACAAATATTTAAATTTAATTTTAAATACATATTTAATTT
Source organism: Falco rusticolus (assembly GCF_015220075.1). Taxonomy (NCBI): domain Eukaryota; kingdom Metazoa; phylum Chordata; class Aves; order Falconiformes; family Falconidae; genus Falco; species Falco rusticolus. The sequence goes on along the minus strand of NC_051210.1, from coordinate 13,033,471 downwards.
TTAAAGGCAGAACAGTGGAATTGCTATTGTGCGGTAGTACTTAATTCCCATCTCCTGTTCTAGTGTAGAAAGAGGTCAGTGACCTTCTTGGCTTTCTTTCTCTTAGTATGATACACTTCTGATAGTACAACAGTTTACCTATATTATCTGAGCCCCTCTAGGAAAACCTCTGTTTCTGTTTTTGTCTGTAGCAGGATTTCTAGTTTTCTGTTGTTAACATGTATGTACCATTACACTTGCTTCTGTTCACCAGATGGCATTTTGGCTCTCATCTGCTTCAGACAAAGTCTTGTGAAAGCCTGTTTGTGGTGTTCCTCTGTTATGTACAGCAGCAGTTTTGTGAGGTCTTCCTCTTTGAGCAGTGTGCTGTCCTTAAGCAGCTGTAGTCTAAGCAAGACTCCTGGTCTTCTTCCTTTTAGCCATATAAAGACTGATCTTGAGACTTAATTTCATCCTGGAAGAAGGCTGTCATAAGAGAATGCTGGCATAATGAAAATGTGTAGACCTTGTATCTAGTAAAGAGAAATAGAGGGGAAAAAACCACAAACGCAAAACCCAGAAACAAAATACAGAAAAAGGAATGTGATCAAGACCTAGGAACTAAAGCTGCCAACTGGGCATAAAGTGCAATGTCAAACTGAAGTTGGAGAAGAGCTAACCAACAAATGTGGAGTGTCCTGTATTTCAGTTCTCATTCACTTTCTTCTTACAGTGGAATACATGTGTTTAGAATTAGCTGAAAATTACAGAATTAATTTAAATTCTAATAGAAACAATGCAGTTTAGGGCTGGCCCCTTGTAGTAGCAACAGTGCAGGTTAGAGCCCATCCAACCTAGTCATCACACCAGGCCTTTCTCATCTTGAAGTCTGCAGCAAACAGACCCTTTTGTCTTCATCAGTGCTTATAGCAGGAAACGGAAGGAAAGCCAGTTTACCCTTTCAGAGTCAGTATCTCTGGACACTTACTCTAAATTCAGTGAGCCATCCTGGCAGAACATGGTAGCCATTGTTCTGAGGTGTCTTCTGTCTTGATTGCTGTTTCTGACACTGCCTCTTTGAGAACACAAATGCAGCTTTTGCATAAGGTGATTGTTTTCAAAATACATTCTACTATCATTTTACACTTGGCTTTTAGCCTAAGTAAGGCCAGAAACAAATTTAGAAAGACTGCTTTTTTTTCTATGATGTTGGAAAGTCCTCATCTGGTACTGTGACATGATCTGTAAAGATCCTTTCACTGACTTTGAAAAAAATTAAAGCCACGAGCAAAGTCTAGCCATGAAAAATTGGGTTTTGTGTGTTAAGACTCCTAAAGCTTATTCTTAATCTGTCACTGATGTTTCCAAGGAATATTTTCAGAGAGCCAGCAGAACCATCTGAACATAAGACATTGCAATAGTGGATTTCTTAAGTGCAAGATCAACTTTATCTGTCTTTGCTTGCCAAGTCACAAATCTATCACCCTTGCATGAAGTAAATTCACATACCTTTGGTATAGTTGTCTGCAGAAAATTCTCTTACAAATTGGAAGAAACTTTTTTTTAGAAGCAATGTTCTTCCTAAGAACTGTGGAACAAGAGGTGGTTTTCTGGTAGCTACTAGAAGTCTGAACAGGCCTGCTGATCTAATTGAAGCACCTCCACCACCCAAAAGAACCTTCTGTTGCTTGCAGACAGTGTTGTCAGACATGCAGTGAACTCTAGCTGCTCGTTTTCTTTGGCTTGTAAGATAACTGAGGGTATAAATCCTTCTGGAGCAGGTTTAGCTGCTGGCAACTGCGAGACACGAGTGATGCCTGGAGTCCCATAAGGATGTCACTTTCCAGTGTCATGCCTGCTGCTTTTCCAAATGAAAGATGGTTTTCTTGGGTAATGCAGTTACCCAAGGGTTTGAGACTGAGCAAATCAAGGCTCCTTGAATCCAAAGCAAAGGGCATCCATCTAGCTGGGTACTCTCAGCATAGGGTGGAGGAGGGGAGGGGCCTGTTCAAGTGTCTTTTGCACTCATCAGGTCTGTTACTGCTATGTGTATTGACTTTGATACCATTATTGATCAGCATTGCTCCTGCCTAGTGATGAGAACTGGCCATGTTTTTATTTCACTATTTATGCCATTTTAATGGCATGACAACTGCCTTGATGGTGACAAGGAAGATGGGTTGGTGACTTACTAATGAAAGACTAAGGATTTGTCTTACAAAGTCAGGTCTTTACAAATGTCACAGAAGTGCTCAGGCACTTTACATAGCGAGCCTTCAACACATGAGAAGATCTTGGCTTCACAAGGAGGTATTTTGGTACTTCATTTCAAGATAATCTTGGGAAGAATAGTACTGGGAAAAAAACATGACTGGAGGAGCCCAAGCTTTCTTACAAGATGTTTAATTTCAAGAAGGATTAATTATGGGCTTTCTTAGCTTCTCAGGAGTGTTGTCTTTAATGTCTCACTGCTGTCCTAGGCCTTCATCAGTCTTCTCATCCAGACAAGACCCGCTTCATAGTACAAATTCCTCTTAAAACTTGCTTTGCTGGGCTGAACTTGGTGGTGCCTGTACTTCAGTAATGAATAAATCATGTCCCATCCTGAGGAAACTGCAAAGGCGAGAGGAAGGGTTGGATTAAAATGCTGAGCTGGGACTTAGAGCCAGAATTGAAACCAGATTTTTCTGTAGATTCAGTGCTGATCCACATAAGCTAGCTCTGTTGCCTAGCTGTGTGGAGCTAGGGCTTTTGATCTGCTGCCTGCTAGAAGGCAGGGTGAGCATGGGCTGTGCAGGTGAGTAGCACAGGTGGCTGTGGTGGTGGTTTCCTGAATGACAAGAGTCAAACAGAGAAATACAGTCAAAGACAAATGACAGTGTAAAATCTTCATGAGCTCCAGTACCCACTGTTGCATCAGCAGTGCCCCACTCTGTCCAGTAACTAACCTGAAAACTGGTGGAAGCCTTGAGATGCTGGAGACCTTATATCCAATGTCCATGCTGTGCGCTAACATGTTCAAGAGTGGAGATGGTAACTATGTAAAGGTGGGAGACTTACTTGTGAGCAGTTGCCAAAGCTGCAAGAGACTACAGCCATAAGGAGATTTCATGTTATTTCAATGGCATTTGCCTGCAAAGAGGTTGTTCTTTAGTTTTGAAAAACACATCCCTGTGTTATTTTTTCCCTCCAACTCAAAAACCTCGTTGAGTTACTATTTGTGAGTCTTAGTAGGTGTGGTGTGGTGTACTTAGCATACAACTCCTTGGCAAATTGGTATTACCTACATAAAATTACTTTAAAGGAAGAGCTTTATAAAATCCAGGTACTCCTATGTTGGATAGTCATGCTTATGGGAACTATACCCATCAGTAATCGCACTGAACATCTCATTTTAGGACTGCTTGTATAAGAAGCTTGTGAAGGAATTGGAGCCTTGATCACTGTTCTAGCTGGGCTGTTGGACATGGACAAGTGCTGCCCTGGTCGGTGTAGCCCTCCTGGTATGCCAGGGTTGTAGGGGATCCTTTGTCAAGAGTGCATGTAGCAACTGATATGATTACTCTGTGCTGTGATATCCTGAGATGATTATGGACTTTACAGGTCCCTTACAAATATATCCTGTTCTGCGCAGTCCTTGAAGAGAAAGCTCTGATACCAGGGCAGTGATACTGACGAGCCATTTGTCAGTGAAGTGTTCCTAGTTCATGGCTAGATCTGGTTCTAATTGTGTCTGTTTTGTGGAAGAAAAAACTTGTCAGGTAGGTCTGTTCGTGCCCTCAGCTGTAGGGACACAGAACAGGCATGGATCCTGTGGGTGACCTCAGGCCTGTGACTCTGGCGCTGGTTGTAGCTGCCAGAGGTAGCACTCTTCTTGAGGCGTGGACTGAAATAGTAAAACCTTTTCTGATGGTAGTGCTAAAAGGCTGTTACTTCCCTGTCTACTTTTTGAATGTGGTTATCTATTGCAGGGCAGACTGTAAAAGCAAAGCCTTCATGGGATGGTTTATTTATTGGCTTAATCTACATACATAAGTGAAGCTGTGTTGGGTAGTATGTTTCTGTAGTTCCACAGAGTTGTCTAAATTGCCTTCACAGAGGGAAGTCTGTGTTTCCAGTTTGCTTTGTCCACAGAAACAAAGCTGCTGCAAGCTTGTACCACAAACTTAAACTCAGCACAGCATGTATATATTTAATGAGGCAGTCTCTTATATGCTGGGAGAAGTGGCCTTCAAGCTCTGTTTGAAATGGAGCTGTCTTTCATTTGGGAGGAGAAAAAGTAAACTTGGTAAGTATATGGCAACATACGCTCCTGTTTCAGACAACAGCCTCCTACTGGCTAGTGGCAGATGAGCCCTGGTCTTTGCTGTGTGCTGCAGCATCTTGTTACTAAAAATCAAATTAAGAGGAGGAGTTCTTGAATCATGACATCTCATATACTAATTTAAGTGCAAGGTAAGAACACTTGCCTGGCATAGTGGTCTCTAAGAACACTGCTGTAACAATACAAAATATATCTTTGTTTTTATTGTGCTTGCCAAGAGGACTTATGTATTCCTAATGTCTTCATCTTCCCAATATAAATCTGGCTTGCAGGAAAGTTTTAACCCATTTGCATTGACTGGGTAGTAATTCGGATCTTTTGTTGGATCTGAAACATGCATTTTAAAAGAACTGGATACTATCTGTAAGGCAAATAGTGTTCTAAGCTGAAAGTTTACACTGGAAGTTACTGAATGTAAACACTTACTGAAATCCTGATTTTAACATTTAAAGATTTCACATTTAAAGACTTGAGAGAATACCTTGAGTAGCAGTGTTCAGAGCTTATTATTACTTTTTCCTAAAGTTCTTGTAGGTATTACAAACACTCTGTTTGCCCTTTATAGTACTAATAAGCTATAAAATAAAAAGATGGTGCTGAGGTGTTTATGGGTAGTAGCAGACAGTAAGAAACTGAAACACTTGTTAGGAACTGTCTACCTATTTTTTACAACTTCTTTGTTTAACCTGCTAACTTTCACAGTTTTTACTTGAAAATTATAAATCAGTACATCTTGATGTTAAGAAATATTAAAGCAGTGAAAATACATGGATTTGGTGGTGTAACGTTTGCATTTCTGGAAACAAGTGTCCTTCCAACTAACTGCAGTAGAAAATTCCATTAAAACTGCTTCTAAACTGGTGTCTCCAGAGTAGCTCTGTTCAGTGTTGCACAGTGTGTGTCATCATTAAATATCTAAAACCGTATGGTTTCTGGCTGCTGCCTGACTTGCATTGTGTTCCATGGTTTTGACATTGCATAACCTTAATGTTTATCTATTAAATAGTCATCTGTTGAAGTAAAATTTTAGCACAGCTATTGATTCAGTGCATACATACTGTTGACTGAATCTAGAAATATCAGCAAGTAATGACTGAATGGGCAAACTGACAGGGTGCAAGTAGGGAGGTGAATCTGGAGAGTTTCTACTTTAAATCTGTGTCACAGGTGAAATAGCTGGACATCAATAGTGAATAGAAACTGTATATCCCATACTCCAGGCAAGCTGCTTTTGCATAGGAATTAGCTCCCTTATACTAGTAATGTTTTGTGCTGTCTGTTTCTTTCTAGTGCTGCTGACTTGCAGTAATCGCAGGTTACTAGTAATGCTTTGCTGAAGAAAGTCAAACTTCAGTTTCACTGGGTTTCTGAACTTTGTTCTTTCTCTCAGATTTCTTGCCTGGCCAGACCTTCTTGGACTTAACAAGATTCCTAGAGATAGTGTCTGGATATTGATAATGAAGTACTGACTTCAGTTTGATGCATGTTGTTCCTGTGACTAACCTGCCCCGATTCCAGTATGCATTAGTTAGGATACAGGAGTAGTCACTGGGATACTTTTCCATTGTAGGGTGATCTGTGATTGGTGTATGTGCTTAGATGTGAAAAAGACCCTTTAAACACACTTGAAGAATTTAAAGGGAATGACACTGAAATTGAATGTGTAATGGTAGCATTTAGTGGTTAAGAGCCTACTGCTTTTGCTTATTTTAAATTACATTCAGCATAGACTTGGACTGCTATGTCAAACTCTATTCCAAGTAGCATTTACCAGCTAGGGCATGGGCAATAGACATCACTGGATCAGCTGACGCTGAAAGAATTTGTACTCACTTGACAGGAAAACTGAGAGGAGTTTTGAGTCTACTGTTTTACACCTTGACAGATGTAGCATAAGGCAAACTTGCAGTAAGTTAGCAAATTTTTTTTGGTTTTCCCCCTCTTCTGAGGGGCTCAGTGCGAGTTGATATCCTTGATATGTGACAGAACGTGTCCAGCAGTGTGAATTCACCTTTGGAAGACAGTATCCATTTTGAATTCCTCTTGGAAGGAATAGGGGGAAAACTAATGTATCACTGGTTTTATATGAAAAGCTGAGGAATCCTCTGCCCTGGATTTACTACCTTCACTTTATACTTAAAGTTACTTTCAGACTCGGGTAGAAGTCAATTTCCAGACTTTCTACTGTTTTGTGGGCCTGGAGTCCCTGAATGTCAGTTGTATTGGTAAAGACAGGGGCAAAGAAAGCACTATGTATCCTGTCCTTTTCTGTGACCCTGGTTGGCAGTTTTCCCTGCCTTGTTCAGCAGTGAGTTCACATTTTTCCAGCCTTTTGCTGCCGGTATATTTGTACAGCTTTTTTGTTGCCCTTCAGGTCTCTCACCAACTCCAGTCTATGTGGGCTTTAGCTTTCCTAACCTCATCAGTACACAACTGGGCATCACTTACCTATTCTTGCTTTCACATCCTGTACACATAAGGTTTATTTTGAAGTTGAATCCCTTGTTCATCCAAGCAGGCCCCCAGACAACTTTTGCATGATTTCCTGCTTCTTGCTAGCATGGACCTTTGGCTTGGAGGTCATCTTTCAGTCACTGGAGATGGTAAGCAGGGACATCAGCATGGTTTCCAGACCTATAAAGCTGTTAGGGTAGCTGTCTTTCGAAGAACTGTGGTATCCATGCCTATGTGCTGCTGGGTTGTTAAAATTACCAGGGAAGTCCATCAGAGCAATGTATGGGTAAGAAGAGAGAATACTAATTTCATTCTCAGCACTACTGACCTTAAAACTGTGAATCAGGCATACCTTGTGAATTGGTCATTTGCTGCTAGTTTACCTTAATGTCACTGACCAGGGGGGAAAGAAATTTTAGATATTAAGCACTGCCTCAGAGATCGCTTCAGGTTTTTCTTGGGATTTTTATGGGTGTTTTTCCCTTTGAAAAGAGCACAACTCTGATTTTTACTTACATTTGTACTTCCTCAGTTTTACATCAGAATGACTTCACTGATAGGGAAAATGCCTGTTGTCAGTGTATGCGACTGGATTATAGAAGTCCCTCTGACATGGGAAGCTGATGTGGAAAGATTTATCCAGTGATATTGTAGATGCTTGCTATATGTCAGGATTATATTTTTTTTTGTATTTGGTTGGGCCTTTTTTGGTTGATTGTTCTTTGGGGTATTTTTTACACTTTGCATCGTAGACACTGAATCCATTTTTTCTAAAAGGTCTGTGGCTTTCTACCTGGCAACTTGGTGGTGTTAGTCTTCATGAGCAATTCTGTGGAGAATTCCCTAATGCATATTTCTAATAGTATAAAAAAAGAGTGAGGGGGCATGTGGAAGAGAAAAGAAATCTTTAGTTCAGAGTGCCTGTCTCCAGTGCAACAGAAACTCTTCTTCAGTACATCTTTATGGGATAGAGTTGAAATAAACTGTATGGAAACTTGGAAATTTTCATTCCTGCTGTAAGACTGGACACTGGCAGCTTTTCTATTATGATAAAATTTGCACATATTCACAGATAAGTAAATTACGAGAAAAGGCTGGGATTGTTCCCAGCTGCCGGTATGGGAGATCAAAAGGCAGGCACTGTGAACGCAGATCTTTAGCTCTCATGTTAAGAGCAAGGCGCTGTGGCTCACAGGGCTCTGTTGGATAGGGTGTTATTTTCAGCAGCTACAAATTTTGCATGTCAGCCCTGGTCAGCCAGCTTTCGAAGACACCTTGCACAAAGCCTCTGGGAAGGACACTGAAAATCACAGCAGTCTTCAGAGTACTTCCTTTGCTTAGTGTTTGGGGTGCTCTGTCACAATCACCTTCTTTGTTTTGCTTGCACTGGAGTCTTCAGTTTTCTGATCTGCATGGAAACGAGGCAGGGATAGGATTTGAAAAGAAGCTTCAAAGCCCAAGTCAAAAGGTACATTTACAAAGTTAAGTTCAAGCTGCCCGGAGTTGGCTGATCCTGCATTGCAGGGGGAGGAGGAAAGGAGATAAATCTGGCCACTTTTTGAGGCTTCTTTTTACTTTCACGTTTTGCACAGTGAAAGCCCCAAATAAAGTATTTTGTCCTGTCCTGTTCCTCAAGCATCGATGTTCTGTTTTAATCTTTCCTGTAATGAAGATAAACCACTTGTACATGCTTCAGTAGGAGGTACTGAACTCTTCAACGTGCTGGTTTTGTAGCACGTGTCTTAAGGGTTGAGGAATCCAACTGATGATAAAATATTTGACCAACACTGAGATAGCAGGCAAAAACTTCTGTCCCAGAGGATCTGAGAAGCTCACTGTTACTTGGCATTTGTTTGTAAGACCTCTGTGTTGCAGAATTTGGCAAGCTGCTGAAGAGCTGAAATGCAAGTTGCATTCCTACTTCTGCCATTCATTCTTGGGCCTATAAGTGATGTAGCAGAGTCTACCTTGACCTCATGAGTCATTGTGTCATTTGATAGCAAGCTTATCACGTGTGCAAAGGGCACAGTGTTTCAAAAACACTTGCAAACCTCTTAAGTGCTTTGGGACTGTCTGTGTTTTTGACCTAGATATCAAAGTGAAATATTTATCCCTTGTATTTTTAATGTGCTTTAATGATACTTCAAAGGAAAACATTGCTGGATCTTCTTAAATTTGTCTTTAATCTTACAGTAAGCTGAGAAACTTTTTCTCTACCAAGGCTTGCTGGAGTGTGTACCAAGCTTTTCTCCTGTATTTGAAAGTAGTCCTTTAATATATAAGTTCATATAGTCAACTTCTCCTGCATGGTCTGTGTTGCATTCCTTCAGTGTTTTCACAGAAGCCAGCACAAAAACATGCTACCCACTTAACTGGCTTTGTAAGGTAGCTTTTCTGGTTGCCCTTAAAAACACTTCAGTGTCTCAGAACAAATGATGCTGTCCTATTTCACCTATTTTTGAAGTACTTGATTTCTAGTGGTTTTCCCTTTCTTTTCCCTAAGGTTTCCTATGCACGACCAAGTTCGGCTTCTATCAGAGATGCAAATTTGTATGTTAGTGGACTTCCAAAAGTAATGACCCAGAAAGAACTGGAACAGCTCTTTTCCCAACATGGGCGCATTATTACTTCTCGTATTTTGGTTGACCAAGTCACTGGTAAGTAGGCAGTTTTGCACTTCCTCTAATTTTTGCACTGGCAGTTTAAGAAATGTTATCTTTCTGTACACTAGTCTTGCCTCTAGAATGTATGAAAGGTGTGTGTATGCCAGAAAATACAATTTTCTGCTGGAATTGTTCATAAATATGTATGAACAAAAATAGTTTGTGGAATGTACTGAGCCAGCTTGAGACATTTCTGCCCTGAAGGTGCAGGTTTGAAGACTGTTTCATGGCTTGTAATTTACAGCTGCTATAATCTTCCCTTTCCAATCTGCTGTGTGAAAACAGTCCCTATGTGCCTTATGAAATACTCTTAAACACTTTTTTTAGAAAATAAAATTTTATGCAGAAATGCGTAGCTGGTTTTCTGAGGCTAGGGTTACGAGAGATCTAGGCTGGCAATTGCTGTTAAGATGGTTCTCAAGGTTGCCTCGTTAATTTTGGGCACACTGAAGAACATGAACTTGGAGTTCTTCAGGAGCAGATCAGTTCTGTGCTTAGCAGTGCCTTAAAGATCTAAATTCCTAGCAGGTTAGTTGTGGTGTTACAGTATGTGTCTTAACCAATGACTGGGTGTCCGTGACACTCTGTGGTTACCCTTCAGATTTGGACAGCAATGCATGTGGTTTTGCTGGCTCATGTGGCTGATCTTGAGCTTTAATAATTTGCTGCCTTACCTGCTTCCAGCAGGCCTGTTCTGAGAACAAGCAACAAATGAAATGCCAAGCATGTGACAGAAGTATTGAGTATGCAAAGTGAAATACAGAGGTGCAGGGCTCTCCAAATTCTTACCTTTCCAAACAGCTAGGGGTGTGGACTGTTAGAATTCATTTACTCATGTAAAGAATCCAAGCTGCCTTGTTATTCAGGGATTAATTTTTTTATAGTTGTACCTTTTCAAAGTTACATGTCATTGTGTGTGACAAACAGCTTTCAGCTTTAGGAGGTCTTGAAGCTTTCAAATGGTCCTTTGCAAAGATTGTGCATCCCAGTGTTTGACACTTGGCTGACCTGAAGAGGACTTTGTATGTACTCATTTGCAATTCTGTCATGTTAACAAAAATCTCAATACTGACACATAATACTTATGGAGTGTTTTAATAGCATGTGTAGATGAGAGTGTAGAGAGGCAGGGAAGGGAAAGCTAAACACCAAATAGCGACTTGTAGAAGCAGCAGATTTGCAGGTCAGACTTTCCAGTCTTTGTGCAATAACCAGCTGTTTACATGATGTTCCTGTATGTTCATGCATAGAAATAGGTAGGATTTGACAAATGGGCCAAATAAGTAAATGTAATTAAACTTTGAAATGTTTAATTCTGTACTGTAATTCAAAGTTCTCGTAAATCTTAGTGTGTGCACAGTAGTTCTGTGGCATAGTGTTGTTCAGGTTTAAGCTTTCTTCCCTCCTTGGTAATTTTGAAGAAGTAGACCCAAAATGATAGGAATATAATAAGGTTGTGTCACAAACTGACAGATAAAAAATGCAAAGTTGAAGCTGTGACATTTGCTTCTTTAAGCCTTTCTTATGCTTGCTCATTGTCACTTTGATTGCTTAAAATATTATGGACAGAATGCTTTTCTTTTTGTTAATGTCTTAGGTGAGGACAATTGTCTAATTTGTTTATTCATGAACCCAAGTGTAAGGGGCCTTTAAATGGATGAAGAAATGTTAGAACAAAGCATGCATCTAATTAATGTGGGTTGTAGTAGCTTTAATGTTAACTGGTTCAAATATTGACACCTCAGTGTGTTTATATTTAAGACACAGTATAAATTTTTGAGATGTGATGTTCCTAAGATCTTCAACAAACACTTGCTGACCCCTTTGCATGTTGTCTTTTGGCTTTGTATACCAAGGAAGATTCCAGGGCCCAAGAAAAGTTAATTTCAAAAAATTATACCTACAGAAGTATGGTTGTATGCTGAAACTTAATTTTTTACATAGAGGTAACCTAAGAGCTGTTAAAACAGGGCCATAATTCCTATTACTGCAGTCTAGAACCTGCTCTCCATTCTTTGTTCCCTCAGCATACTTGCTCCAAAGGGAACTTCAAAGGGTGCTGCAGGAGAGTACATGTTACTTCTTGCTGCTAGGAAGCAGGTGACTAAGCTATTCTCAGAATTTCTGTGAATGTAGATACTGCAGGGTAGCATGAACTGAACAGAGGTTACAGTGCAGCTGGTTGTGTGTTCATCTCCTCCCCACCCACACCCTCAAATGCCTTGTTTCAGAATTACCCTTTCACTTGCTATGTTTGTCTCCACTGTGGTTTCCCTCAAATGTCTAAGCTTTCTACACAGTGTACCTTCTGTCAGTTAAATTAAAAAAAATAAATTACAGTAGAGAACTGTTACTTTAGCAAAAGCTCAGTTCTAATAAGATCAAAATGATGTGTTCACAGCAATTAGTTATAAAAAAGTGAACATCTAATATTCCAGTGTCCCTGAATCAATTACTATATGCTTTCTTCCCCATGTGCAGGAGTATCAAGGGGTGTGGGGTTTATCCGGTTTGACAAGCGAATTGAAGCAGAAGAAGCTATCAAGGGCTTGAATGGCCAGAAACCTCCAGGTGCCACAGAGCCAATCACTGTCAAGTTTGCTAACAGTCCAAGCCAAAAAAACAGTCAGGCATTCCTTTCCCAGCTGTACCACTCTCCAAACAGAAGGTACCCAGCACCTCTAGCTCAGCAGGCTCAACGTTTTAGGTAAGTCGGAATGCTTTGTAGCAACTGTGGTGGAAGCCCTGTGTTCCTATGATCCTGTTTTGTTTCCCTCTGGTCTTTCCCTACTTGATTTCTGGGTGTGAAGGAGACGCATGAAAATGCTGAACTTGTGCTATGCCTCTACAATACAGCTAAAAACAAAAACACATTCCACCCTATTGATAACATTTCAGTATCTAATAAACCTACTTAATTACACTGAGATGACATCTTTTTCTTCCACATAGTCACTATAAAAAAATCCCCTTTAAAAGGTTGTTCCGAGATTATTAATGTGCAAGTTGATTCTGTTAACATTGACCTAAGCAATTCAGTTTTCTTAGCCATATGGCATGCTACAGCCAGCCTCCTCTTACCCACCCCCTGTCTTTCCTCCCCATTCTGGCTTTCAGTTTGTTTCTAGTCAGTTTTCTAAATCCTGTGTGCCCTGCTTTGTCTTCTCTTACCACAAACTTTTGTCATAAAGATTATTCAGATATCTTCTGCATGTGTGTTTTGCGGATATATGTTCCTGTCACATTGAAAGCACAGCTATACAGTTCCCTGTGGTATTTAGTGTATTGAAAAAGACAGATGGTGAGAACAAAGTGAAACAAATATCGTATTATCAATATTCATGAGTACCTTTTATTTTTTTTTTCCAGTGATTTTGATTGTTTCTTCCCACCCTCTGCCCCTGGGCTATGTGACTGGAATACGTTAAACAGTAATACACTCAAACAGTTTGTATCTTATTTTTCAAGAAGTAAAATCAGCTGGCAGTTTGCTTCAAAGAGAATATACCAAACTTCAAAAGTCCTGCGCTGGCTACTCTTGCTTTTAGGCCAAATGTTCAGAGCTCACAGATTGCACTTCTGGCAGAACTTCTGAATTCTTTTCTTAAGCTTCTCAGCCTTACATGCTGCAAGTGTCTCAATAGGTGTGAAGGTCAGCACTAGAGCAGGCTTTCTGCTCTAAGGGAAGGGATAACCAATTTTACACGTTTGGTGGATTTTCTTACTATTCCTTAGGAATTAAAAGGGTTTGTTTATGCTGAATGTTGAATAAAAGTCCTGCCATTGCTCCATAGGCAGAGTGTAGGGGCAGAAGTTGCACTCGCAGAATGGACCCAGGTGCATTTTATGAAGTAAGATCAGGAGGGAGCTGTTGTACAGCCTATGTTACAGCATTCAACATATTCTGGCAATTCTGGCCTGCTGACTTCTTAAGTTCTGAGTACACTTGTTACCAAACACAGCCAAGTATCTGTTATAACTGATACTGGCTGGGATAGCATCTGTATGTAAGTGAAAGTACATGTAGAGCTCTCAAGATTTGTAAATTCTCCAACTTTTGGATAGGACCTAAAAAGTTCTTTGCAGTTAAGTAATTTCAATAGACTACCCCTGTCCTGCAACATCGGGGTCTGAGCCTTAAAAACTTACTTGATTGATTGTGACTTCTTTTTGTTTAAATAGGAAGTGTATTTTTATGAATGCCCATTTAAATTTAATGGAAACTTTTCTTGCTTGAGGGTTCTTTTTCTGAGATACTAAGTGTAAAGTGATGGATGCTTGAAACAACTGTAAGAGATAGTGTGATTTGCTCCGCTTAAAAGTATGATGGTAACAAAAAGCTCTGAGTAGGTACCAAGCCTGTAGTGAATAGGAGGGAGAGTAAAATATCACTTTTTTTTTTGGTGTGGAAGGAAGAACAAGGTTGAATTGGCTGGGCAAAAGGTAAACTGGAGTTGCAGACAAAATGAGGTATTTTTTTGGCAAGGCTTTCAGGCTTCTGTTTCTTCTCTAAAAGGCAGCTGGGCCACATCTTAATTTTTTTTATAACTGTAAAGGGAAATTGTTTCTTTTGGGTTTTTAGTTCTTTGCTCTGTTGTTGCAGCATTCTAGTTCTGTTGGTGACCACACAGTTCAGATTGCACCAGTGCCTCAGATCTTCCATGTTTTTTCACATGCAATAAATGTTAGCTGTTCACATTTCAGACAGGATTACCTGCTACAGTTGCCCTCTCCCTATTAACAGTTAACAGAGGCCTGAAAACAGTCAGCTTAAGCTTTTGTAGGAAAGACCAACAGAAGCACTACAGTGCTTATGAAGAAAAATCTTGAGCTGGAGTTTCAAAAGCAGTTCTATGTAATTGTTCCTTGGTTTCTGTAGGACGTGTAAGTTAAAGCATCTTTTACAAATTGTCCAGTGAATGCCCCTGAGAATTTTTCCAGAATTTAAGTCATCTAGGTAACGGATGAAAAACTGCTAGTGATATTACTGTTTGAAGTCCTCGGCCAGCTGCTCTACAGCAAAGGCCTGTAAGTGGTGGTGGTTCTGGAACACTTCATCTTCCTCTCCACCCCCAAATGTTAATGACAGACCTCTGTCATCCACACTAAGTCTACTACTGGTAGTAGTCAGGCTGGGTTTTTTCCCCTTCTCTGCTTTCAGGGGTTCAGTGGCTTGCTTTCTTGTCAGTGTGTTCTGCAAAGCCTGCTTGCTGCAAAATCATAATACTCTATGCTGCAAACAAGACCAAGTACCTTTTTCTTCAATTTTTTGTGTGCAAGTGTACTTACACTACTGCAGCACTTGAGTTTAGATTCTGTATACTAGCAGTGGTTCTTAAATCCTGTAGCTTGTTACCAGAGAGAAATCGTATTAAGGTATACAGATCTGTAAGGTAGCTGTAAACTAAATCAAGCTAAAAAGCTAAATCAGTGTGCCTTTTTTACCTAAGCTCATATTTTGTGGAGTCCTGAAGAGAACCTTTACAAGACTTTCTCTTTACATGTCTGGGCTTTGCCAGGAAGAAACCAGATCTTTAGGGTAGAAACTTCCTTAAAAAGTGCTTCTCTAAGAGGCTTCAGGAATAAGATTAATAGGATTGGTAGACACTGCGCATTCCAGGTATTGGCTAGGTGATTCCAAAGGGTTTAGAATTGTGGTGGCATACTACAATTTAGCATCTTGGGGGAAGGTGAGGGAAGAAACACATGGAGGAAGCTTAGTCTAATATATATATGTATTTTGTGAAAACGTGTTATTCTGGAAAAGAATAGGCAATTTTTTGCAATTCATATTATAACATTTGGTGCCCCAAACCCTGCATCTGCCTGTCTCTCCATTTCAGCACACTGAAATGTCAGAAGCCTTGGTAACTTTTTCATCCAAAACAAGTTAGTAATCTTGTAAATTTCACTGAGCTGGTCACTGACTAACTGTATGCTAAGTGTTGGACTTAGCCTAAACTTACGGTAGTAGTCCACTTTCTGAACTGAATTATTTATGGCTGTGGATGCTACGGAAGAACATGTGGTTTGTATTCACTAACTGTATCATGTTGTAGTAAGGTGCCACAGCTCTTTCAGTGTTGATATTTGTAACTTTGCATGATCTATACAGTGCAAGGGACATGGCAGCAATAGATGATGTTCCCTTAAGATTAAAAGCTGGAAAAGTCTGAAGACTTAACACTTTGCTAAATGTGTTTTGCAGGTTGGACAATCTGCTCAACATGGCTTATGGAGTAAAGAGGTAATAAAGGACTGTTAAGTTCATAATAACCAAATAAATATTTTGTGTACTCTTTCAGTAAGACTAATGTTGGATTTTTCCATGTTCATACTTAAGCTGAGATTGTTCATCTTGGTGCATTGTGCATGAAAGAAACAAATCTTTTGTAGCAGTTCCATGGAACTCCCGTTTCAAATGACTTGCTAATCCTCACTGGGTTTTATAGCATGCTTTTCTCTTTTTCTGTTTTATTTCATTTGAGACAGACATACCACTGTTCCTCCTACTTATATATAGTATTGTACATTGTATTTGTGCAGTGGAAAAATACTTGCAGTGTTAACTCTTATTAGTCTGGCCAACACATTCACATTGTGAAAAGCCCTGTATAATTTTCTTTTTTATTTTGAAATTTCTTTGCTGGGACTTTCTGTGAACAGCTGCTTCATGATTCTGTTTTATTTCCCCCCATTCTTCCACAGATTTCCTCCAATGACCATTGATGGAATGACCAGTTTGGCTGGAATTAATATCCCTGGACATGCAGGAACTGGATGGTGCATTTTTGTGTACAACTTGGCCCCTGATGCTGATGAAAGTATTCTCTGGCAAATGTTTGGACCCTTTGGAGCAGTAACCAATGTGAAGGTCATTCGTGACTTCAGCACCAACAAGTGCAAAGGTTTTGGTTTTGTGACTATGACAAACTACGATGAGGCAGCTATGGCAATAGCCAGCCTGAATGGATACCGCCTTGGGGACAGAGTGTTGCAGGTCTCCTTCAAAACAAACAAAGCGCACAAACCCTAACAAGTTATTCTCAGTGCATTAATACATGAAAACTATACAACAAAGGCCTTTTACAAGAAGCTTTATGCGTTAGTAAAGGCCTTTGTTGTATGCCAGTGTGGAAATGGGGATAAAATGACTACTTAGCATCCTAAGAATATGTGAGATTTTTTTATTGCTAATATTTGAATTAAAACTTAATATCTTCTGTGTTTGAATATTGACAAGAGATACAGGGTTTTTACCTGTCACAATGCATATTCTATTGCCTTCTTTGAAGAAGGTGGACCTTTTAAAACGTTCCAGCTAAGGGAAGAAGTCTTGTCTTTACATGACTGCCTTTAAAGTATGGGCTAATACTAAGGCTTTGTGTTATACTTAAGTTGTTATTTCTTGATTTGCCTTGTGTTTAACTTACACATTCAATGATTTGCTGTTTTGTTCAATAAAAGTATTTGATGTTTATACTTTATTTATAAAGTTATAAGCAGTATTTATTTTGTAATTATCGTTTGGGTTGGGTAATGGGAACACATTATAAAAGCTTATTGTAAGAATACTGGAGAACTTTTCGTAAAGCAGTACCTTGCCAAAGAGATAAGAGCCTCTTTGATGTGGGTTTAAAAAAGCATCTATTTTTATAAAAAAAGAAATTTGGAGAAAATTTTTACTGGTCCTGGAACAAATATTTTGACTTGAATACTTTGAGAAATCTCTTCATATGACACCTAGTGAGCTTTTAAAACTTACCAGGAAATTTGCAATTGTTGGGGAAAATGTAGGAAGACTTATGATGTAGAAATACTTTTGACACCTTTGTGTTAAGTAGTCAATGGGATGCACTGTTGGTTTCATTTTTGTAATCATCAGTGGAGTCTTTGATCATCCTGGTTATTAAGTGATAGGTGGCTCACATTAATTTGTGATTTTGAAACAAATGAAAACTTTACAAATAAGAGCAAGCAGGAAACTTAAAATACTGAGAGATGGGGGAAAAAAATCTGTTCTTCCTAAAGAATTCCCTTCAGATAGAGCTCATGGTGTTTAGTGATGTACTTGCTATTGTTTGAAGAATTGTTTTGTCTTAAAAGACATGGAGCATGGTTTGTACAGTAGCAAACCAGAAGTGGCCTGAATTGGCTGTATTTGGAGGTATTTTGAAAGTTATGTTCAAGGCTAACACCTGAGCTTTGTGTAATGTAAATAAGATCTTGAGTTATGAACCTTTCAGCTAACTTTAACTTTGGTTTATTTAAGTTACATGCCAAGTGATGTTCAATTTTGAACGTTTTTGTATGAGTTTTTTTCTTTGTAAATGACATTAACATTGTTACTTGAGGTCTGCTTATTCATTTTTGTTGTCCTGAGGACTTGAATTTACAGTGCATCACATCTGTTGCTATTTTTGTCTGTAGATAGTCTAGCTTCAGCTGTTTATGGTAATGCTACATTTCTGTTTATAAATATGTTTGTGGTAAGAAAACAAGTATAATCATAGGTTTTGAACAATTTCCTTACATTTTTCATACAAAACCCATAAATACCTGTATGCTATGAAAATTAACTTTGTATGATGCTTAAATCACTATTTGGGTAAATAGAAAGTCTTTACCATGTATTGAAGAAATTTAAGAAAACCACCAGAATATTTTCTGATTAGCATCTAGCTTATTAAATTTTTAAAAAACAGCTGAGGGTGTGATGTCTTCACCAGGATGCACTGACAACTACGTAGTTACATCCTGCTTTTTGTATAAACTGAGATGCTCATATGCTTCCCCTTAGAAAAAGCAATGTTCTATGCATAACATAGTTGTACACTATCTTTGCAGTTGCTTTTGGTTCTTATTCTTTTAAATTGTAGTTACAAATTTTTCAGTATAGTACAGTACATATACTGTGAAGCGCGTGCTAAGGTGAATAAGCGAGTTTTCATGCTGACCCACTCAATGCTATTCAAAAATCAATTGGCTTCCTGGGCACTTCCTCATTCTTAGGTGCATTTAGATTGTTAAAGCTAATCCTCTGCATTAAAAATTGTATATACTATAGAAATTACAAACTTTCCAATGTGGGGAAAACAGTAGCTACATGCTTCTTTCCTATACTACTGTAGCAACTAACGGCATTGATGAGAAGGCATGTAAATTGGGCTTCACTTTACAGTGTTTATCAAAGCACTTAGAATAATATAAGGCTGGTATTTATTTGAAGTTGTGTAGTATGACTTCACATCTGTTGGAATAGAAAATATATTCTGTTGAGTATTTAAGAGGTTGTACATGTTTTACTTTGTGTTTGGATCCTTTGTACTTTTTCATGTTCAGTACATCAATAAACAAAGTTGAAGGGAAAACAGTGTCATGAGCAGATCTTTTATTATATTGTCCTGTGCTTTAATGAGTAAGCAATGTGACTGAAAGGTTTCTGCAAAACTTTTGAGCTCCTTTTAACTTGGCTTAGGATCCTAGTTACCAACAAGGAGGTAAGACAGTGGAGCTGGGTACCACTTCTGTTATGTTAGAATTGGGTACCACTTCTGTTATGTTAGAATTGGGTACCACTTCTGTTATGTTAGAATTAGCATTGAATCTTTTCACTTTGGTTTTATATGAACCACTCGATACTTAGGCTGATACAATAAATGAAGGTCGTTGAACACATTCAGTAAAAATTAATTTGCTGTCTCTCCCCCCTATATCTATCCTAACCCACTAGAAGGAAGGATTTACTCTTTATTGCAGTGTCCATTTGATGTTCAATTACTGCATTAATTTCTGGGCTCCATTAGTCCAGTGAATATTAAGTTAACCTTGGCTTGCTGTTCATTTCCCTTCCCAGCTCTTGAAGTTGTCTAAAAATCAGTTAACTAGCTCTTGCCCTCTTAAAATATGTATACTTGTAAATTCATTTGCTTTGCTCAGTCGAATGAGTTTCCACTAATGAGAATGCAATTTCAAAAGTGGCTTATGCAGTGTAAATTTTATTTTTAACTGTCTTTCCCCTTCTTTCACATCTTCACTGTGAGATTTTTTTATATACAAAACCTCATAGCATGTGTTGTGGTGTGAGGTATCTCCCATCAATCACTACAGTGTGATGGATACTTGGATGATGGGTCATAAGTCTGTGAACATGTGTAGGTAATAGTACCTCAAGATGTCAGTCATAACCAGTGTTAACAAACTGGGTCTTATACATTTAGTAATAGAAATAGTATGTACTGATGAGTGTTTATGCAGTTATGTTCTTTGGTGGCTGGAGTAATGAAAAGGATGCAAGACACAGTGCTTGGCAGCAAATGAGGAGCTATATTTTGAGTTCATATTCCAGCAGGGAAATCTGTGTGTTCAGCTTGCACTCTTTCACAAAAGGATACTTTCAGTTCTGAACTTACACCAGTTTACGTAACTGCCTTTAGTTTAAAATCAAAGCTGCCTATATTTTGAGGATTAGCTGCAGATAAGCAGGCAGTCAATGAGCAGCACTAAAAATTATTGGTTAAGTCCAGTTGCCCAGAGGAAAGGTCAGTGATGAAAAATGTAGATTTGCTTATATGTAGCTGAGCAAGTCTTGGTTGTAGGTGCTTCTGTGTAAGAGAACCTGATGCAGATTTCTACAGATGTAGTACTTTTCTTACTATATTAAAGTTTTATGTTAAAGCTAAGGAGATTTGAAACTGCTTCGTGTGGTGGAGGAGGACTAATTTCTTTCGCACCTAAATAATAAAGAGTTCAAGGAACATCTGTAAACATCTGAGGGACTAACAGTGGTAGCTAAAATGAGTTGGAAGCATGACCCTGGTAAAGGGTGAGCTGTAGCAAGGTGACATGAATGTTAGCAGAAGCACTTGTGGAAGGGCTTCCTTATTGCAGATACATGCGTGAGGCTTCTGTGGCATCTTCTGCGAAAGGTGCATACAACGAAATCAACAGTTCCCACCTGCATCTCAAAAAGCCTTCCTCTGGCAAGAGCATTTTCCCAGCATGAATGGAAAAGGTGCATGTTTTAAAATGGATGGTCGGCTGTTAGGATTGTACATGATGTATACTCATTGTGTAACACCCAAGGGTCACCGGGTACTAGTCAGTCTGGGGTACTCTTACGTATGGCTAAGCAGGCTTGACTGATGTTCAAAATTTGTTTTCCTTTGTATTGTCACTTCAAGTACTGTGTGAAAGTGACTAAATGTGTAGGAATACTGACTTAAGTTAAAGCTTGAAAAGCAGCAACTAGTTAGGACTTAGTGTCAAAAAACTAATGTTTTATGACTAAGAGTATTTCAGGGTTTTTTCACTACAACTTGAGAAATTAACACAATTTAAGATGTGCTTCATCATATGTATAATAATAGCCTGGGATTGTGCTAACTGACCCCTGTCAACACAGATTCAGCTGTGCTTGCACTTTTAACAGTGGGCTTTGTCTGCCCAGTTGTGGCATCCGGTCTTCAGCATTTCAATGTGCATCTCAAAAGCAAGAGGAATGTACACAGAAGTGTTCCTGATTAGATGTTGATGTAGAGGCAGCTGTCCACAAAACTACTGCAATGATTAATGCTTTGAGCCAGCAGGTGTGCTAGCACAACAGGTCATCTGGACCAAGCAGTTTAGAACAAAGCTTGGGGGAGAGATTGGATCTTCTTGTGGGAGGAGGTGGAATAGGTACACTGTGACAATATGGGAATCTGCTGCTGGGGTCAAGAGTGGTTTTAATCTGAAGAGATTGACTTGTTGCCCAGACTTCCAGTAACTGGCAAATTGAGGAAGCAATGTAAACTTTCAGGTACTTTCAAAGCAACGTGAGCAACTTCAGTGGGTTGAAAGATTACCTGACTTCATGCGATTAAGTCTGATAGATTACTGTCCTGTCTTGTAATTGCTCTCCTATTTTCAGCATTCTGCTCAGAGACATAAATGGGAACAAGGAAAACATTAATTTTTTTATACTTGAAAGGCCACTCTAAAAACCAAGCATAACTGCAGAAAGCTAGTAAAACATCTGATGTCTTATTTTGTGCTATATCATGTGACTCCTATACATAAGTGAGTTTAAGTCTGCAACATTTTTAGTAACCCTGTAATACCGTGAAGAAAGTTACTAGAAGTACTGGCAGAGTACTGATTATAAACATTGCATACATTACAAAAACATAAAAACTGAATTTTAATTTGAAGCAACTCTTACTAAATTGTTGTATTTATGCAGTAGGACCCTTGTGTAGCACAGCGCATGTATTTCTGTTGCTTTGAGTGCAAGGATGTTCTTCAGTTGCATGTGTTTACTTGAATGTTCTGCTGATAAAAGCTTCTGCAGGTCACCCGGCTGCTGATACAATGGGGCTATTTGCCAACACTTACAAAAACCAATATTCCCTAATAAAAAACTAAATAGCACTGAAAGCTATTCCCCCACTTCTTGACGTCTACCTGTCTCAGAAGTTTGGTACTAACTTTCAAAAATAAGAAGTATTCTGCAGCAGCATGTTCTCTGAGAATGAGGGTGGAGATGAGTCAAAAGTGAAACGCTTCTTTCCTATGACTATCTGTACTTCGTACCATCATACAAAATGCAGCAAGAAAAACTGTGGTGGCAGACTTCTCTTCTGTCCTTGATTGAACGTTAGCACTATTCTGATGGATCCCAAACAGTTCAGTTGTATGCTTCACTTCAAGCTGCCTGTCTTCCATGTTCAGCAGTTCATGTTTTCTGAGCAGTTATGACTCCAGAGACTTCCTGGCTGAGTTACTACTTTCTTGTTGCATATTCATTGCAAATAGCTGCAGTATTCATTTTTATTGCCACAAACTCAGATATGTTAAATCTGAATTATGAGAGAAACTGTAATGCTTGTGTTAAGTGATGCCTATTGGTGGAGACCTTTCTTTGTACGGGCAAAACATGTACTAAAGTGAGTTTAGGCTTCCTCTGATTCCTTGTCATTGCGCTAACACTCAGCAGCCACACATTGTGTTGTGCCCCATCCTACATCTCTGATCTGTTATTGGCCAACCCATTCATTGTGCATCCAAGCTATGCAAACAGATTTGTGCAAGTAACAGAGGAAGAGCTTAAGAACAAGAAAGTAGGTAGCTATGTGCTTTACAGGCTTCAGGGAAGACCAGAAAGTGCAAAATTAGTCTTCAGATTAATTTTATTAGGTTCCTATCTAAGACTTACAGAAATGGATCCACAGCTGACCAACAATTTTCTTTCAGGTGAGATCTCATTCCTGGCTGCTACAGGTTACTTTCCTGTTTGAAAGCAGGGTCTTCCACATTCTAAATCGCTTAACAGTATCTGCTGTAACCCTGAAGCTGGTGCCTTAGGAATTTATATGGCCGTCTCTCAGCAGCTGGGGGAAGAGAGAAGGGAACCCCAGAATGGTCAGTTCTGGACCAAAAAGGGAAATTAAAGTTGCTGAAAATTCAGTTTGTCTGAAGCTTATCAAGACTTGCCTTGTTTCAGAGACTACCTTCCTTAGTCCTTCTGATTGTTCTTCCTTTCTCTGGGAAAGTAGGTATTTCATTTCATTCTACCAAGACAGCTTCTCCAGAAGAGCAGAAGCAAAGCAAAAAGAGGATGTGAAAAAAAAGAAAAGAAAAGGCAACAGAAGCCTGAAAAGGAGCTTTCCAATTGTGATACCAAATTTTAGCACTTCTGTCAGTTGATTGTGAGCTCCTTTGAAATCTATGCAAAGCATGGAGAGCAGAAAAAAAAACCAACCAAAAAACTACTCACCACAAAAAAAATGGAAGGTGAATTTCTAATGCAATAAAATTCTAAATAAAATAAATTAGATGTGAACTTCATCTTTGGTTGACTGAATTGCCACCTGTGGAGTCTTGTGTATTTCTTGAGGACTTCACCTGGTAATGGTAAATCTTTGAAGAGACTCTGAGAGTCCCTGCTTGAAGTGTCTGTGCACAATATAATTCTGTAGCTATTATCTAGGAAAACTAAGAGTTGCAAGAAAGTGATGACCAAATTTCCTTCCTCATGATGGAATTTGAAGTTATTTTGATACGTCTAATAATTACTTTGTTCTCTGTTCCACTTCTCCAGCTGTGGAAAGTTCCTGAAGGTACTGCTGCAAAGCCTTTCTTTTGTCTCTGAGATACTTTCTTCCATTGATGAAAGTCAATTTTGTAAATATATTCCAGGTGGGAATGTTAATGTTTTATTTCGGGGTACTAAGGCTGAGATCATCTTATAGCATTGTCTAGTTCTTAATCTTTTACTTTTATGAACTTTGAACAAGTCTCACAAGTTCTAATCCAGTGAATACATAGCATGATTTCAGGAAGTCTTGTCAAAGCATTATGTGACCGTATTTGTTGTTATTGACAGCATTTTCTCCCTGGATGATCCCTAAACATGAAAAATCCTTCAGTAGTATGACACTATTGTGAGAGATGTCACAAAATATTCCTCTTCAAATTCTGATCTTCAGCTTTTTTCCAAATACCATGTCTAGAAAACAACCTTGTAATCTGCTGAGTCTATCCCACGTCAAGTTTCTCTTCAGCACAAGGGGCTTTGAAGAGTTGGGTAAACGTGCAAATTCAAAGCTATTTGGCAGAATCTAGCAGTAGTCATGGTAGCAGGCACCAGCAGGTTTTTGGACTGGAAGTTCATTTGGGATTTTTCATGGCTTTGGGCAAAGCAGTCTTCTCCAAGTATCCATACATTGGGAGAAAGTGGTGTCAGGCTCTGGGAGAAACACTGTTCCTATCACAATCTGGTTTCACTTAGCCACCAAGTGGAAAATTAAGAGTTAAGACTTTAGTTTCAGAAAGTTGCTTTGAAATTCATTGTTTCTCCAGGAATCCATACAGTATGTGCTGGAAGTCACCAAAATGATACTAACAAGTGGGATGAAGTGAGCAGCTCTGCACTTGGTTATAGGACCCTACTTAGCCAGAAGAGATGCACTACAGCTTAAACAGCTCAACTTGGCTGTGGAGTAGAGGAGATGGACTCTGTTGGAGGCATCCAATGCGAATCTCCCCTCGGACTTGCTGACATGCTGTTCATTATCTAAATGAACCTACTTGCACACCAGAGCTTTGGGAAGATACCTTTTTGTCATGTTGTACTGTTACTGTTCCACCTTGAGTAACTCCAGGCTGCCACAGAAATAGCATCTGAGGTCTACCTAGTTTAATTCCTGCTGTCCATTCAGACTGCTTTGCCTATGGACGAGCAGATGTGACATCTTTACAGTGAATGGCACTTAACTTTGAAGGCCACGGAATTTTTGTTTCTTGCTAGGTCCCCTTAAATGTCTTCAAATATTGGGAAGCCTTACAGATTCTCAACTGTTCTTTCTACATCCAGACAGCTGCTCACCAGCTGAGTTCTATCAACCCTCTTAAGAATCTGATTTTCTTACTAGATGGAGCAAAGCTGGTTTGAAGGACGGTGGGTTTTTTTCCCCCACTTCTCAGCCTTAGCTGCCCGTGTATCATCACTTCCAGCTTCAGCCTGGTATTTTGTGCATGATGCTTTATGGAAAAAGCATTGCTTCATGTTCAGAATTATTAGTATTAGTGTATCAGTATTACTAGTATGATGTTTGCAGATTCTGGAGAAAAGAAGGGGAGCAGCAGGATCAGAGAGCATTCTTTCACTTTGAACACTGGTATGTTTTTCTCTCTTTTTGGCTAATAACATGAGCTTGCAAGCTAAGCATTTTTCACAGAGTCTGTACTCTTTCCTACTGTGTGGACTGAAATGCAGCATTCAGCTCAAACAAGTCTGTATTCTTAATTTCTTTCCATCCTAAAATTACAGTAGTACCTTGCTACATGTGTTACTGATGCAGTCACAAGGTCATAAATTCTCACCACTACAAATTAAATTGTGAAAGAAATCATGTGCTCTGGAACTACTGCAGATTCAGTGGATAATGCAAAATAAAAATAAATCTCCCCAAACATGAGGGAGAAATTCATGAAGGAAAGGTTTAGGAGGGAATGAGAGTTACTTTGATGTGCAAATATTAACTTTTTTCTTAGTTTAGATTACACATGACCTTTCTATTGCAGCAAGATGTATGGGTACAGTGACAAGATGCATCTGCTCAAGGTACAGTTTCTTAAGTGATTGGAAGCTCATCTGGATTCCTCTGCCAGCAGATGTATTTACAGGTAAGAAGAGATGGCATTGTTCACAACTTCTTTGTAGTCTTTTTCTTTCTGTGCATTTAAGCACAATCTTTTTGCTACTCCAGTTGAAAGGAAGTTTAGGGAGGAGTGAGGACCAACAACCCAAGTGGTCTTGAATATCAAACATGGAACTGATGCTTCTGTATGTTTTGCTTACAGAGCCAGAGATCCCTCATAAGGTAGACAAATCCACCACATAGTTTTGTGTCTGTGAACAGCGCTTATACTCCCCTGTAAGCATGGCATTTTTCATGCTGCTCTTCCCCCACGATGTATTTCTGATGTGTGCTTTTGTAAATAATGTACTGAATTTTTAACAGGAGTAGGGTCTAAACATGCTAAATTGTTCATAGCTATAAGAGCTCCCTAAAAGCACCCATCAGGAAATCATAAACTGTCATACAGTGCTGAAGATATGCAAGAATAGCTACATGGGAAGAGTGAAACAGGGCTCTTGTTCTTTGTGTGTGAGAGTTAGGATGTCATGTTTGGTATCTGCCATGCCAGGCCTGGCAGGCTTGTTTAAAGAACCTGTCACCCCTTGTCCCTACCTGTCCTCAGTGCCCAAGTGGAGGCAAGAAAAAACTTGATTTCAGATGTAGAATGGGAGCGTGGGCATCTCTGGTTGATGATCTAGGGTTTGCTTGGTCTCTTCAGCACACAGACCGCATGTGCAGGGTCAGGCTGGTGTTGGAGGACACGTTGTGTGTTGGTTTGGCTTCTCTCTGGCCACAGGGCTCTTGCAGTTGTGGTGGTTTGCTATCCAGTGCATATCTTGGCAATAAGGTAGGCTTAGCCTTCAATGTTTGTGGGTAGCTACTCCATCAGAAATCTGTTAAAGGTTTTTTGGGAAACTGATGTCTAAATAGATGATGAGTATTAATACAACTTACTGGGATAGTCTTTTCTTTTTTTTTCTTTTTTTTTTCTTTGTCTTTTAGGAGCCTTTGTCCTAGGAAATTTCAGAAATGCACTGTGAAAAGTAGAAAATTATGTGATAATGAGGAGTTCGAAAGAGAAAAATGGCACAGACATAGAATTGCTTTCTTCTAGAACATAAATAATTCTAATAATGGTCATTTTTCACTGAGATCTTGTTAACACCTTTTCTGTGGCTATTCATACTCCTCTCTACATTTCAAATTGAGTTTGTAAGTATATTGAAATTTATGGAAGCTGCTAGGTGATTTTTTTTTTTTCCCCCTTAAAGTAGGCGACTGACTTTGTTTCAGTGAAGATGTTAGAAATTGTATCTGAAGGGTTAAGGTCAAATCTATGATTAGTGAAACTACTAGGCTGTATGATAGTGTGTTCTCATGATGTTCAAGATTTTTCCAAGATGTTAATAAAGCATAAAGCCCATTGTGAAATTAAGAAGCTGATTTTCATGGAAAAAAATGTATATAGAGAAATGCTTAAGGTTAAACTAGTCTTTAAAAGCCTGTATCTATGAAAATGCCTTCTCTTTCCCCAACACCATGGATCAAGTGGAGCTGAATTTGTTTAGTATTAGGTGTGTGGAAACAGCCTTCATAAGAATGGTTATAAATTATTCTGTTTGGTAGAGGTAAGAGGATTCCCTTTTTCCCAGCATAGTCAAGGGAAAAAATACTTTTACTCCGTCTACTGCAGGAAAGTAAACTGTGCAAAAACAAACCACCATTTAGATTGGTTCTTTTATGTAAATTCTACTGCTAATGATTTCTTTATCGTACATTGTCACTGTGGAGAGGAAAACCATACTTCATGCTGATTTCCACTTTACAACTAGCAGGTAAATCTATATGCAGTTTTGTTGGAATTGCAAGATTAAAGGCAAAATGAGCCTTCCAGTTCTATGCTGTCAAAACAGTAGTTTTGTGCATAACAAGAAATTTTATACGATGAGCTGGGTAATCAGCTGAGAGAATCATTTGAGTTCGATGCTAAATTCTGTAGTCTGGGAACACTGCAGCATGTTCTGTGTAAAACCAACAGGAGGGAGAAGAAAAGAAGGTTAAGAAAGGAAATCTTCGTCCAGGTATATACTATTTGAAACAGATTTTTCTTTCCAAGATTCACTGCCAAATGGACCTCCTGCACGGAACAGAGGTAGATTGGTATAAGCAACCATTATGCTTAAAAAAAATTAATTTTCCAGGTTTTTGCAAAACTTTCTTCTCAAAGCCATCTATCTCCACTTCCTGATCAAGACCAAGAAGACCTCCAGCCATCAGTAACACTTATCAGCCATGACAGTTCAAAGCCACAGCACAGCAATGACTACAGTGACATTCCATGGATGTGGTCACAAACACAAACAAAGTCTCTGTGCATGTGACAGTAGATTCCTGCTGCCTTTGCTGCTGCTTTTTTTTTTTTTTTTTTTTGAGGGGAGGAGGAGGAGGGGCTGGGGGGAGGCACAGGTGTGTCATGAAGCCATTGCATATATAAAGAACAGGAATGAGCCCTTGAAATCCTGAGCTTTATAATCACCCCTCTCTAGCAGAAGAGCTGATTTAGCCTGACCTTCATGTGTGTTAATCACTGGAGGATCTTACTACAGCCAGTATGTTTAGTATGCTTTCCATACCATGACTGTGGCTAAGTCTATCACATTTTATCATTGATTCAGCTCTAAGTGCTGCTGCTTTGAAACAGTTTTTAACTGAAGAGTATTTGGTCCAATATGAACTCAAGCAGTATTTAGTAAATGCTGGTCAAAAGGAGAACACTTTTGAAGAATTGGCTTCCATTGGTGGGAATAACCCCTACTTAAAAAGTTCTTAATGTTAGAACTGATTCATTGATGTGCCATGAAAAATCTAAAAATACTACCTTAAACTTGCTTCAGATACTTTGCCCAGTCTATGAACAAGGGCCTGGCTACCGTGATTTCACACTTGCTTCACTCCTAGGCTTCACCCTTGTGTTCACTTAGCTGGAGACATGCAACAATGTATGATTTGGTACATAATTGTCTGCTATTTTTCATAACTTATGCTGCTTAAACTGCAGGAGGCATCTTTGCTAGTGCCTTCAGATCGCTGTAGCAGTTTCCATGATGGTATATGCCTCTGTTTGGAAGTTCCTTATCAGTGACTACTAGAGAGCAGATCTGAGCTGAAGAATCACTAAAGCAGCTGCATTCATCTGGGATGAGCCACACCATGATGTTGTGGAAAATGTGCTCACAAGCTCAGTGAAGAGCAATTACCAAGAAGTTATAGTAACAAACATAGATACAGTTATGAACATACATATAGAAACTTCTATAGGAAATGGGAAAATGCAAAGTTTAACCACGTTTAGGGTATCCTGTAAAATATTTCTATGAACAGGTGGTGTTCTGCATAAGTTAAATGGTCTTAGATAAACAATACTCCCTGAAAAAGGAAAAAATATAAAACCACTTTCTGTAGTGGACTTTGACTGAAAAAAACAAGTGCTTGAAGATTTCCTGAAATCTTTTCTAGACCTTGCTACCCTTTTTGTAATCTGTTAAAACAGATAGTGGAACAGCAACTTACAGAAGGTGTTTTACCTTTGAGAAAACTTGAACCAAGATTCAGGGGAAATGGCAGCTGTCTAAAAATGCATTAATATTTCACTGGCAGAGAGCCTTCTCCCTGTAGTGATTGTTTATTCTTTTTGTTGCTAGGAGTAATTGGCTAGAGCAGTCACTTGCAGCTGTTAGATAGTTTGAGCTCCAGCAGAGATCATCAAGGCTTTGTGTGCGTTTAGAAACCATTGAGTCTTCAGAGTAGTTTACATCAGGGAGAGCTTTTGGCAATTGGTGGGTCCACTGAAAGAAATAAGATAAACTTACACTTTTAATTTTCAGTTGAGCAGCTGGGGTCTCTACTGTGTAATCCAATTTGGTGTGTGTAAAAAAAAACAACAAACAAACCAAAACCACCAACAAACCCCCCCCCCCCAAACCACTTCCCCCCCCCCCCAAAAAAAAAAAAAAAAAAAAGGCACCACCAACACCAAACAACCCAGGAACAACAAAACCAACCCCCCCAAAAGCCCATAAGCCCATACAACAAATTGACTTGTGTGAATTTCCTAGGTTTTATTGTCTGTACATCTGAAGGATGTATGGTTTTTACAGTAAAACTCCTAAATGCCCACCGGGCCACATGGATGGTTGTATCACAGCATCTCCTTTCCACCCTGTGTGAATAGAAATATATTTGTATATAAAACTGTTTTCTGCAGTGATAGACGAGGCTATTTCTCACCTGGAATGAGACAAACATGAAAATCAGTTGTTGGGTTTTTTTGGGGTTTTTTTTGCCTTCCTGCAGGGCTGGAAAACAGAGCTAACAACCATAGTTTTCAGTCTCCTGACCTCTGATATCAGTGTACATACATCTGATTCAAAAAAACAGGTGACCTTATTTACTGTTCATGACCCTATGCTTTGCAGCAGCTAACTGCAACAAGATCCCATGTAGGAAACTGAGTGTCACTTGCAGGTTATTCATGCAAGCAACACATAAGTTCTACCCTGAATTTCTACAGTTTGCTTCATATTGAGTTATCTTTGAGGAGACTTCTTTAGCTATTCAGATTTAATGTAACTACCAGCTCCTTTCAAAAAGTGAAAGAACACCAAAGTTCAGAATTCTTCCTGCTCTTCAAGTATTTGAAAACAACTGGTAGTGTTGACCTTTGGTTCTTTTAGTACTTTCATTTTTACCCTTGTCCAGGAAAGGAACCTCATTAGCTCACTAGAAAACCAGCAAAATTTAAACATTTGGTTGAATCATGAACAGTTTCATTTGTTTTTTTTTAAATAGAACAGTTACAGTAGCTTTCCTATCCTGACATCTGGTCAAAGAACTTAAGATTCTGAAATATTTGTCTTAGTGGAGATGATGTGTTAAATCTTATTGGTTTGAAAGTTCTTTAATGCATAATATTTTAAATTTTGTGAGAGGAGTTTCCCCAGAAAAGCTCTTATTTGCGTTTCTGTTGACAAAATACTTAAAATAATTTCAAAAGGAAAGACAATGTGTGTGGAATGATCTTTGAGAATGTATTAACCTATTAGGGTCTGAGGAGCAATTCATGAAACTGTTAACTTCCAATGGATTAAAATACATAATACTTTATATAGCTATGGCAAGCTAGTGGGTGATTTTCTTCTGCTTTTTAAAAGTGTGTAGGTTACAAAACCATGGCTATGCTCAATCGTTGCATGCACACTAATGTGTCGTAATTGATCTATGCTTTCTGCCTTGAAATTGTGAACCATTGTAACAGCTAAATGTTTAAAAGTTTAGAAGGTGTAGTTTTAATAAGTTCTGGAAATATTAATAGATACTTTAATATCTGCAATCTCAGCAAGAAGGAGTTTGTCTTCTTTAAAGAAACATCTGGAAGATGATGCATAAAAAGCAGAAACTATCTGTTCACTCAGTCTGTAGTTGTTTATATGTATCTGATTGCTGTACATAACGAAAATACCTACAGAGAGTACAATGTAAATGGAAGTACGGATTATCCTTGAAAGTGGTATTACCATATGTGAGCATATTGTATTACTCTGCAAAATACAAAGCAAACTTTATTGTGCTGTGAAATAGTGGTTTATACAGGTTCCAGTTTTTGGGAGGCATGACTTTTTCTCATCAAGCTGAAGAAAGCAATGTCACTCATTTGAGGTCTGTACAAGCATTTCACAATACACAAGAAAAATGTACTACAACTAATTACTTCCAAATTTATTGCATTTTAATTTTGGCTGCTATGATCTTTTCTGTCAAGGTACGTAATGATCAGGCAAATTGATGATCAGCAACACTGAAAGGGATTATGATTCTAGAGCTTGCATTTCTCTTCTGATCACAGAAAGTTTGCAGTCCCAACCGTCAAAGTGTGTGCAAGAACTAATGAACTCAAGAGAAAAAACACCAAAAAATCCTTTCCTGATGAGCCATAGGTATGGCCTCTACATCCCATTTCATGTACAGTTAGTTACTGAGGACACTTCCTATATGGCTGCATTCACTAGTGACTAGCAAGTAAGCATCTGAGTTGTTTAAAATTACAGAAAAGACTTCTTTTGAGAACCAAAGTCCAAAAAATGTCTTCATCTTTTTGTTCAATGAGCATACCTGGGACATGATACTGGTCCAAGCTAAAGATCTGTTTTAGTAGTAGCTGCTGCTGGCAAGTGTATTACTGCTTTGAGACATACGTATCTTGTGTTCCGCTAGGGTTTTCCAGGAACTGTCCCTGGACTTCCAGGGTGCCTGTTCCCCTATTTCGCTCATGCAAAATGTTATATGGATTTTTATTGGAGGACTGGTATTTTTTTTCCTTAGTTTGCATCTCTATTCTGCACTGTCTC